>NW_025780639.1:0-24004 GCF_021130785.1 Homalodisca vitripennis | reverse complement strand
ATATAAAATAGTACAATGTGACTAAAACTGAATAAAATAATTTTCCAAAGAATAATTTACGTTTCCTAGGAAACCACTTAATGTTTTGTTAGTTTCGATATCTTTTGATTTGTATTAACTATAGTGTGTTACTATTAGATTGCTGAGATTTAGTAGAAGGCGTTTAATATATAATAAATAGTACAATGTGACTAAAACTGAATAAAATAATTTTCCAAAGAATAATTTACGTTTCCTAGGAAACCACTTAATGTTTTGTTAGTTTCGATATCTTTTGATTTGTATTCACTTAGTGTGTTACTATTAGATTGCTGAGATTTAGTAGAAGGCGTTTAATATATCATAAATAGTACAATGTGACTAAAACTGAATAAAATAATTTTCCAAAGAATAATTTACGTTTCCTAGGAAACCACTTAATGTTTTGTTAGTTTCGATATCTTTTGATTTGTATTAACTATAGTGTGTTACTATTAGATTGCTGAGATTTAGTAGAAGGCGTTTAATATATCATAAATAGTACAATGTGACTAAAACTGAATAAAATAATTTTCCAAAGAAATAATTTACGTTTCCTAGGAAACCACTTAATGTTTTGTTAGTTTCGATATCTTTTGATTTGTATTAACTATAGTGTGTTACTATTAGTTTGCTGAGATTTAGTAGAAGGCGTTTAATATATCATAAATAGTACAATGTGACTAAAACTGAATAAAATAATTTTCCAAAGAATAATTTACGTTTCCTAGGAAACCACTTAATGTTTTGTTAGTTTCGATATCTTTTGATTTGTATTAACTATAGTGTGTTACTATTAGATTGCTGAGATTTAGTAGAAGGCGTTTAATGTATAATAAATAGTACAATGTGACTAAAACTGAATAAAATAATTTTCCAAAGAATAATTTACGTTTCCTAGGAAACCACTTAATGTTTTGTTAGTTTCGATATCTTTTGATTTGTATTCAATATAGTGTGTTACTATTAGATTGCTGAGATTTAGTAGAAGGCGTTTAATATATAATAAATAGTACAATGTGACTAAAACTGAATAAAATAATTTTCCAAAGAATAATTTACGTTTCCTAGGAAACCACTTAATGTTTTGTTAGTTTCGATATCTTTTGATTTGTATTAACTATAGTGTGTTACTATTAGATTGCTGAGATTTAGTAGAAGGCGTTTAATGTATAATAAATAGTACAATGTGACTAAAACTGAATAAAATAATTTTCCAAAGAATAATTTACGTTTCCTAGGAAACCACTTAATGTTTTGTTAGTTTCGATATCTTTTGATTTGTATTAACTATAGTGTGTTACTATTAGTTTGCTGAGATTTAGTAGAAGGCGTTTAATATATAATAAATAGTACAATGTGACTAAAACTGAATAAAATAATTTTCCAAAGAATAATTTACGTTTCCTAGGAAACCACTTAATGTTTTGTTAGTTTCGATATCTTTTGATTTGTATTAACTATAGTGTGTTACTATTAGTTTGCTGAGATTTAGTAGAAGGCGTTTAATATATAATAAATAGTACAATGTGACTAAAACTGAATAAAATAATTTTCCAAAGAATAATTTACGTTTCCTAGGAAACCACTTAATGTTTTGTTAGTTTCGATATCTTTTGATTTGTATTAACTATAGTGTGTTACTATTAGTTAGCTGAGATTTAGTAGAAGGCGTTTAATATATCATAAATAGTACAATGTGACTAAAACTGAATAAAATAATAATTTTCCAAAGAATAATTTACGTTTCCTAGGAAACCACTTAATGTTTTGTTAGTTTCGATATCTTTTGATTTGTATTCAATATAGTGTGTTACTATTAGATTGCTGAGATTTAGTAGAAGGCGTTTAATGTATAATAAATAGTACAATGTGACTAAAACTGAATAAAATAATTTTCCAAAGAATAATTTACGTTTCCTAGGAAACCACTTAATGTTTTGTTAGTTTCGATATCTTTTGATTTGTATTAACTATAGTGTGTTACTATTAGGTAGCTGAGATTTAGTAGAAGGCGTTTAATATATCATAAATAGTACAATGTGACTAAAACTGAATAAAATAATTTTCCAAAGAATAATTTACGTTTCCTAGGAAACCACTTAATGTTTTGTTAGTTTCGATATCTTTTGATTTGTATTAACTATAGTGTGTTACTATTAGTTAGCTGAGATTTAGTAGAAGGCGTTTAATATACATAAATAGTACAATGTGACTAAAACTGAATAAAATTAATTTTCCAAAGAATAATTTACGTTTCCTAGGAAACCACTTAATGTTTTGTTAGTTTCGATATCTTTTGATTTGTATTAACTATAGTGTGTTACTATTAGATTGCTGAGATTTAGTAGAAGGCGTTTAATATATAATAAATAGTACAATGTGACTAAAACTGAATAAAATAATTTTCCAAAGAATAATTTACGTTTCCTAGGAAACCACTTAATGTTTTGTTAGTTTCGATATCTTTTGATTTGTATTAACTATTGTGTGTTACTATTAGGTAGCTGAGATTTAGTAGAAGGCGTTTAATATATATCATAAATAGTACAATGTGACTAAAACTGAATAAAATAATTTTCCAAAGAATAATTTACGTTTCCTAGGAAACCACTTAATGTTTTGTTAGTTTCGATATCTTTTGATTTGTATTAACTATAGTGTGTTACTATTAGTTAGCTGAGATTTAGTAGAAGGCGTTTAATATATCATAAATAGTACAATGTGACTAAAACTGAATAAAATAATTTTCCAAAGAATAATTTACGTTTCCTAGGAAACCACTTAATGTTTTGTTAGTTTCGATATCTTTTGATTTGTATTCAATATAGTGTGTTACTATTAGATTGCTGAGATTTAGTAGAAGGCGTTTAATGTATAATAAATAGTACAATGTGACTAAAACTGAATAAAATAATTTTCCAAAGAATAATTTACGTTTCCTAGGAAACCACTTAATGTTTTGTTAGTTTCGATATCTTTTGATTTGTATTAACTATTGTGTGTTACTATTAGTTAGCTGAGATTTAGTAGAAGGCGTTTTATATCATAAATAGTACAATGTGACTAAAACTGAATAAAATTTTTTCCAAAAAATAATTTACGTTTCCTAGGAAACCACTTAATGTTTTGTTAGTTTCAATATCTTTTAATTTGTATTCAATATAGTGTGTTACTATTAGATTGCTGAGATTTAGTAGAAGGCGTTTAATGTATAATAAATAGTACAATGTGACTAAAACTGAATAAAATAATTTTCCAAAAAATAATTTACGTTTCCTAGGAAACCACTTAATGTTTTGTTAGTTTCGATATCTTTTGATTTGTATTAACTATTGTGTGTTACTATTAGGTAGCTGAGATTTAGTAGAAGGCGTTTATTATATCATAAATAGTACAATGTGACTAAAACTGAATAAAATAATTTTCCAAAAATAATTTACGTTTCCTAGGAAACCACTTAATGTTTTGTTAGTTTCGATATCTTTTAATTTGTATTCAATATAGTGTGTTACTATTAGATTGCTGAGATTTAGTAGATAGCGTTTAATGTATAATAAATAGTACAATGTGACTAAAACTGAATAAAATAATTTTCCAAAAAATAATTTACGTTTCCTAGGAAACCACATAATGTTTTGTTAGTTTCGATATCTTTTGATTTGTATTCACTATAGTGTGTTACTATTAGATTGCTGAGATTTAGTAGAAGGCGTTTAATATATAATAAATAGTACAATGTGACTAAAACTGAATAAAATAATTTTTCCAAAAAATAATTTACGTTTCTTAGGAAACCACTTAATGTTTTGTTAGTTTCGATATCTTTTGATTTGTATTAACTATTGTGTGTTACTATTAGTTTGCTGAGATTTAGTAGAAGGCGTTTAATATATCATAAATAGTACAATGTGACTAAAACTGAATAAAATAATTTTCCAAAAAATAATTTACGTTTCCTAGGAAACCACTTAATGTTTTGTTAGTTTCGATATCTTTTGATTTGTATTAATTATAGTGTGTTACTATTAGTTTGCTGAGATTTAGTATTAGGCGTTTAATATATCATAAATAGTACAATGTGACTAAAACTGAATAAAATTATTTTCCAAAGAATAATTTACGTTTCTTAGGAAACCACTTAATGTTTTGTTAGTTTCGATATCTTTTGAATTTGTATTCAATATGGTGTGTTACTATTAGATTGCTGAGATTTAGTAGAAGGCGTTTAATATATAATAAATAGTACAATGTGACTAAAACTGAATAAAATAATTTTCCAAAGAATAATTTACGTTTCCTAGGAAACCACTTAATGTTTTGTTAGTTTCGATATCTTTTGATTTGTATTAACTATTGTGTGTTACTATTAGTTAGCTGAGATTTAGTAGAAGGCGTTTAATATATCATAAATAGTACAATGTGACTAAAACTGAATAAAATAATTTTCCAAAGAATAATTTACGTTTCCTAGGAAACCACTTAATGTTTTGTTAGTTTCGATATCTTTTGATTTGTATTAACTATTGTGTGTTACTATTAGTTAGCTGAGATTTAGTAGAAGGCGTTTAATATATCATAAATAGTACAATGTGACTAAAACTGAATAAAATAATTTTCCAAAGAATAATTTACGTTTCCTAGGAAACCACTTAATGTTTTGTTAGTTTCGATATCTTTTGATTTGTATTCAATATAGTGTGTTACTATTAGATTGCTGAGATTTAGTAGAAGGCGTTTAATATATAATAAATAGTACAATGTGACTAAAACTGAATAAAATAATTTTCCAAAGAATAATTTACGTTTCCTAGGAAACCACTTAATGTTTTGTTAGTTTCGATATCTTTTGATTTGTATTAACTATAGTGTGTTACTATTAGTTAGCTGAGATTTAGTAGAAGGCGTTTAATATATCATAAATAGTACAATGGGGCTTAAACTGAATAAAATAATTTTCCAAAGAATAATTTACGTTTCCTAGGAAACCACTTAATGTTTTGTTAGTTTCGATATCTTTTGATTTGTATTAACAATAGTGTGTTACTATTAGGAAGCTGAGATTTAGTAGAAGGCGTTTCTTATAACATAAATAGTACAATGTGACTAAAACTGAATAAAATATTTTCCAAAGAATAATTTACGTTTCCTAGGAAACCACTTAATGTTTTGTTAGTTTCGATATCTTTTAATTTGTATTCAATATAGTGTGTTACTATTAGATTGCTGAGATTTAGTAGAAGGCGTTTAATGTATAATAAATAGTACAATGTGACTAAAACTGAATAAAATAATTTTCCAAAGAATAATTTACGTTTCCTAGGAAACCACTTAATGTTTTGTTAGTTTCGATATCTTTTGATTTGTATTAACTATAGTGTGTTACTATTAGGAAGCTGAGATTTAGTAGAAGGCGTTTCTTATATCATAAATAGTACAATGTGACTAAAGCTGAATAAAATAATTTTTCCAAAAAATAATTTACGTTTCCTAGGAAACCACTTAATGTTTTGTTAGTTTCGATATCTTTTGATTTGTATTAACTATTGTGTGTTACTATTAATTAGCTGAGATTTAGTAGAAGACGTTTAATATATTATAAATAGTACAATGTGACTAAAGCTGAGTAAAATTATTTTCCAAAAAATAATTTACGTTTCCTAGGAAACCACTTAATGTTTTGTTAGTTTCAATATCTTTTAATTTGTATTCAATATAGTGTGTTACTATTAGATTGCTGAGATTTAGTAGAAAGCGTTTAATGTATAATAAATAGTACAATGTGACTAAAATTGAATAAATTAATTTTCCAAAAAATAATTTACGTTTCCTAGGAAACCACTTAATGTTTTGTTAGTTTCGATATCTTTTGATTTGTATTAACTATTGTGTGTTACTATTAGGTAGCTGAGATTTAGTAGAAGGCGTTTATTATATCATAAATAGTACAATGTAACTAAAGCTGAGTAAATTTTTTTTTTCAAAAAATAATTTACGTTTCCTAGGAAACCACTTAATGTTTTGTTAGTTTCAATATCTTTTAATTTGTATTCAATACAGTGTGTTACTATTAGATTGCTGAGATTTAGTAGATAGCGTTTAATGTATAATAAATAGTACAATGTGACTAAAATTGAATAAATTAATTTTCCAAAAAATAATTTACGTTTCCTAGGAAACGACATAATGTTTTGTTAGTTTCGATATCTTTTGATTTGGCATATTTATACTGCGTTACTATTAGTTTACTGAGATTTAGAATTAGGCGTTAAATATATCAGAAATCGTACAATGTAGCTAAAACTGAATAAAATTATTTTCCAAAGAATAATTTACGTTTCTTAGGAAACCATTTAATGTTTTGTTAGTTTCGATATCTTTTGATTTGTATTAACAATAGTGTGTTACTATTAGGAAGCTGAGATTTAGTAGAAGGCTTTTAATATGACATAAATAGTACAATGTGACTAAAACTAAATAAAATAATTTTCCAAAAATAATTTACGTTTCCTAGGAAACCACATAATGTTTTGTTAGTTTCAATATCTTTTAATTTGTATTCAATATGGTGTGTTACTATTAGATTGCTAAGATTTAGTAGATAGCGTTTAATGTATTATAAATAGTACAATGTGACTAAAACTGAATAAAATTATTTTCCAAAGAATAATTTACGTTTCTTAGGAAACCATTTAATGTTTTGTTAGTTTCGATATCTTTTGATCTGTATTAACTATTGTGTATTACTATTAGTTTGCTGAGATTTAGTAGAAGGCGTTTAATATATCAGAAATAGTACAATGTGACTAAAACTGAATAAAATAATTTTCCAAAGAATAATTTACGTTTCCTAGGAAACCACATAATGTTTTGTTAGTTTCGTTATCTTTTGATTTGCATAATTATACTGCGTTAATATTAGTTTACTGAGATTTTGAATTAGGCGTTCAATATATCAGAAATCGTACAATGTGGCTAAAACTGATTAAAATTATTTTTCAAAGAATAATTTACGTTTCTTAGGAAACCATTTAATGTTTTGTTAGTTTCGCTATCTTTTGATCTGTATTAACTATTGTGTATTACTATTAGTTTGCTGAGATTTAGTAGAAGGCGTTTAATATATCAGAAATAGTACAATGTGACTAAAACTGAATAAAATAATTTTCCAAAAAATAATTTACGTTTCCTTTGAAACCACATAATGTTTTGTTAGTTTCGTTATCTTTTGATTTGCATAATTATACTGCGTTAATATTAGTTTACTGAGATTTAGAATTAGGCGTTCAATATATCAAAAATGGTACAATGTGGCTAAAACTGATTAAAATTATTTTTCAAAGAATAATTTACGTTTCTTAGGAAACCACTTAATGTTTTGTTAGTTTCGATATCTTTTGATTTCTATTCACTATAGTGTGTTACTTTTAGATTGCTGAGATTTGGTAGAAGGCGTTAGTAGTATAATTTGGCCGTTCCTGGGACAAAGCACCCGAGACCGGTTCTGGGACAAACCGTGTGAGACTGAATCTGGGACAGAAAATTGTTAGAGAGCGACTAAGAGTGTGAGTACGGGTAGTCAGAACCGCGCCGCGCGAATCACCATGCATGTCAGTAGTATACTTTGGCCGTTCCTGGGACAAAGCACCCAAGACCGGTTCTGGGACAAACCGTGTGAGACCGAATCTGGGACAGAAAATTGTTAGAGAGCGACTAAGAGTGTGAGTACGGGTAGTCAGAACCGCGCCGCGCGAATCACCACGCATGTCATCGCTGTCCCGCCACCGCGCAGACACCACGCGTTGTTACTGTAAGTATACAAGCAATCGGCACGGTTGCTCTAGATTTTCATCGTACCAAATACCAAACTGTTTGTCGTTGGATTTTGGAAGGTATCGGGCTCCTAGAGAACCAAGTGTTACTACTTTAGAATCCATCAACTGTTTCATCGATTGCTCTTGAGGTTGTACTTCTGGCTCATCATCGTAATCTACATCCTCAAACGTTCGACGATCTGATGCTTGAGGTTGAAATCTTACCAACTGTTTCATACGGTTTTGACTACGTATCTTTTGTGTTTCCAATTCTCTATGTTGTTGTTCCCTAATGGCTCTGGTGATTGGTTCGTACTTTTTCTCATTTTCACGAACAACTTCTAACTCTTTAAAATGGGTCTGAGCAAACTCACTTTGTAATTTCCGGTTTAACTCATCCAACTTTCTAGCTTTAGAAACAGTGAGCGGTCGATCATGTGTTATTGATATGTTACGATTGGCAGACGTCTCATTAGCATTTGATGATATAGTATTTTTGTTTGAGAAGTTTTTTAATTCATCCTGATCAGTACGTTTGAACTTTGCAGCCAAGACACTCTGAATTTTTTCAAGTCTCCTTGCTTCTTTTGCATCTAGTTTATTCGCCATGTTGTATACTTATAGTAATAGATACAGAGTTTTTCTTCAAATCTTTCAAGTCACGTTTACACTGGAACGTCAAATTACGTTTATGAACGTCAAATTACGTTTATACTTGAACGTCAAATTACGTTTATGAACGTCAAATTACTTTTATGAACCTTAAATTACGTTTATACTTAAACGTCAAATAACGTTTATGAACGTCAAATTACGTTTATGAACGTCAAATTACGTTTATGAACGTCAAATTACGTTTATGAACGTCAAATTACTTTTATGAACCTTAAATTACGTTTATACTTAAACGTCAAATAACGTTTATGAACGTCAAATTACGTTTATGAACGTCAAATTACGTTTATGAACGTCAAATAACGTTTATGAACGTCAAATTACGTTTATAAACGTTAAATTACGTTTATACTTAAACGTCAAATTACGTTTATACTTAAACGTCAAATGACGTTTATACTTAAACGTCAAATTAAGTTTATGCTTGAACGTCAAATTACGTTTATACTGGTACGTTTTACAACGAAGTATTATTCAACACATAGTTTCCTTTTTAAATTGCACATATATTTCCTTTCTTGTGGTTTAGCTGTAGTTTTAATAGATATGAATCCATGAGGTGTTTTCCAGCACTCAAAAAAGAGAGCCTCAAATTGGTTGAAAGTCATGTCAGAACCTACAAACTCCTGGAACACTCTCTTTGTATAGTACTTGTTCATTGTAAACAGACACCACAGATTAACATTGTTTCGTATGACCTGCATATCAACCCGACCATAGCTCTGACTCAGGTAGACACAAGAAATCCCTTTATGACGTCCTCTAATGAAATAGTCTTTGATTTTAGTTTGCTCTTCTAGGAGGCAGTCATCGAATACCACAAGTGAGTTTGGTTTGCAGTCATCGATAGAAATGAGATCTTGACAGGAAGAATAGAAAAACGCAATGTGTCTTCTGAGGTTTTTTTTCTAATCTACTGTATTGTTCACGCAGATCTACATATGCAGGTTGTTCTATTGAACGACTAAACACGTATAGATTCTTGAACGGAACTCCATCTTTGTTGTAAATGAAATTCAATAACAAGTTCGTTTTACCACACCCAGACGGTCCTACAATAAGACACCGTAACGGGCTAGGTAAAAATTGGTCTTCGAATTTCTCTCTGCAATACACTTGAATTTCCATAGTATGTTCTCTTACATACATTTACAATTTAACAGTTTTCGCATATTCTATGATGACCCCATGCTAGGGTTCGGATATTGTCTTCGAGTACGAAACGTTTGTCGTCCTTTGATGAAAGTACCACTTTATGGTGTTCTACGCTGTAGAGATTGTGTGCTTGACTCCGAATTGTATTCATCGTTTTGTAGTGCTCGATGTTACTAAACAAACAGTCTTTATAGTTGCTAAAGGTAATTTCATTTTCAACTACAGCTTTTTTCACGCCCTTAGACCTCTTTATGAAATGGTTGTCTTCTATATTGCTCGCATACATCTTGGATCGTAGTCCTACAAACTCTCGCATGATTCGACCATTAAGTTCATCTTTCATTTTACCCAGAACTTTTTTGTTTACGTGGGGGAGCCCATATTGGTTGGGGTTGGGGTAGTCACTTGTATCAAATAATCCAATTATATGTTTCATGTCTTCGTAGAAGTTTTTAGTTTTTATGTCATATATCAGGGAATCGGTATCGGTGTACACCATTTTTATATTAGATCCATACTTCTCTTTCATTACATTGTAGTGGAAATCATACATCAGTGTCTTTGATATGTCTAGAATACTCATACCTACGTAAATAGGTTTATTTAACAAAAGTTTTTTTTTACTAAAATGTACAGCAACTAGGTTTTCTGTAAAGATGGTTCGACTCTTAAAGTTCGGTTTGCTAACCCATCTTTCCACTAATTTGGACTTAGTACCCAAACGAATGTTCTCATATTTTCCATAGTTTTTCCAAAAACTGAGTTGTTCATAAGTTTGAAAAAGTCTTTCTCAAAATCATTTTTCGCCTTTGTACGCTCCATGGTATTCAGATTAATGTACGGTTGCAACCAATTGCTTTGACTGAAACTAAGAACTCTATGAACATGTTTTAGTTTCATACCCAGACTCAAATAAAGCTTTAAATTTTTGTAGTGTACGACATACTTTTCTTTGCCGTAGAGAGTTGTCAGAAGCTTTGCCATTTTCGATCCTGGTGGGACTCTACGTTCTGGAGCGAGAGGTAGATCAGAGTGTACATCGTGTAGTTCTTCAGGATATTCCAAATCAACTTTTAATATGTAGCCTGTGGGTGAATCGTCACTAACTTTCATTACATCGATGTCTGTACTGCTCCACTGAAAGTTTGCATATGGTAGTTTTACAGACATTGCCCACCCATACAGGTTGTTTGCATCCAGGTACATGAGGTAATTGTTTGGTTTCGATTTGTCGTAGTCTTTCATGTAGGGATTGTTTGCCTTCGCATATCGATGAGAACACTGTGAAATACCACCACGAATACCCTTTTCAACCATGAGTACCATATCTCGATGTCAGTCAATAGAGACAGTTCGACTTTTCTAATTTTCAGCATTGCGTTCCAAGCCAACCCAGGTGCTGTGAAATACCATGCAGGATCTAATTTGTATGTATTGAGACATACATCCCTGAAGTTTTCCATAACATCTGCAAGCAGCAAGACATCGGTTTCGTTATATAGCATTGTATATTCTTTCATGTTCTGAATGTTAAAGGCGGTCCATACATCGCACGCATGTTTGTAATCTTCATTTGTTATGTGTTGTTTATTCAGTCTATTGTAAAATTCTTCTTGACTAGGTAGTGATGTTTCACTATATTTTTCTATACTGTCCATGTAGTCGTAAGGGTATACTCCTTTTCGTAGCAATAAATTGAGGTCCTTACCATTGTAATATGTTGAGATGTGTTTAAATTGAGATCTAGTCAGATTCTTTGCCAACCTATCGAGACTTTGGGACATGAACTTTAATGAATCGATGAATCGTAGTTCAATTCCATCTTCCACACTGACCGTAAAGGAAATGTACCGCTCCTCGTTGTTGGGTATCAATGATATGCGATTTTCGAACTTACCAAACTCTTTAATGAATAGGTGAGTGTCGTAACCTGCTAAATTATGAATGAAAACAGGAATGAACCTAGGTTTTTTGAAATTGATGTTACACTTGTTGTGAGCTGCTCCTCTAAACAAACCCGTCAAATGGTTATGGTCTCTAACACGATCATCACCAAGATAATTTCCACAGATATGACACGTAGTAGTAGATTCAAACATTTCATGTTGTTCTTTTTGTCATCAACTGCATGGGGACTATTGCTTCACTCTTGTAAAGTTCATTAATCCTTATCGACTCCTCAATCAATGATTTTACAAATACATGTGCAGCATCGTCTCCAAAGTATTTAATCGGTGGTTTGGAAAAGCCGTCCTCTGACACCCCATACATACAGAATGAAATGGCATTATGTTTCTGATATTTAATAGTGAACGATTGATGATTACCATTACAATCCACTTTACACAGTTGACATGTTGAAATAGGTGCTAGACAGCATTCAAAGTCTGCGTAATACACAAAGGGCACTCTCATTGAGCAATTGAAATCTTTAAATCTAATTACAGTTCCTGGCTCTGGTAGTTCCAATTTCACAGCATCGTGTGTGTTACAGTCTTCTCTATGCTTGATGAGTAAATCCTCTCTCGTAAAGTGTTGCAAACACCTATTGCATATCCACATCTTATGTCCATTTCGTGAGATCTGTGAACTAACCAAACGGGACATATCTTTGATCCAGCAGTAGTGAGTGTTTGTTTTTTCTCTGATAAACAGTAGATTAACATGTTTTTCCATCTCGTTATCAGTTATTCTCAGCGGGAATATATCGAACTTGTCATCATAAGCATAGACATTAACAGAAATTCCACTACGTCTTTCAAACTTTGCTATATCATCAAGTTTCATGGGGCATTCGCAAGTTGCTAGTGCATGAAGCAGCTCTCGTTTGAAAGGTTCGTAATTCCTGATTCTTTCTGGATGAACCTTAACTGGATGTAAAGCTGCCAGATTAGACCACATAAAACATTTCTGATCTTCGTTTTTTACATTAATAACACCCTTTTTGGATTGAATCTGTTTTGGTAGAACCACATAGCTGGATCCGTGAAAAGGAACGTATCAATTGACTCTGATCTCCAAGTCTTTCAAACTTTTTAGTGACCATTGAGAACCGTTTGCCTCAAACTCCTCCATCTCAACCAACATCTTAAGTTTTGCTGAGTTATAATAGTCAGACAGAGACGTTGTCGAGTAAAGAATTTCATTTTTTGTTTTAAAGTTCATGACTTGAGTCACCTCCACATCGTTTATTATTTTCTTGAATTCAGCATGATAAACCATGTTTACCTTAAGATTTTTTTCTTTTACAGCTTCCTGAAGTTTTTCAACAACGAGTGGTTTGCATATCTCAAGAAACATTTTTGGATCTTTGATCCCACGTTTGTTCATAATCACATACGTTTTCAATCTTCCCGTGAATGCCGACTGGACTTCTGATATTTCATCAAGTATTGACTCCTCTGGAGTACGTACCGGAACCAGATGAGGTGTTGAAGGTGATTCTGTTTCAGACAGAAGCTGTCTCTCTTCCATGGTAGGGCTAATAGAATTCTCACTATTAATTGTACTAGTCGGTGCCTCACTAATAATCTTTTTCACACCTGTAGGAATCTTTTGTGGTCTAGTCGGTTTTCGGATCATCGCTTCAAGAGCTATGTCGTTTGTATTGACCTTCGGTACTTGTTTGACTTCCCTTGGTCGTTTTGGGTATTTCTTTATCAGCATGTTGATGTCTGGAGTAGGTGCCGGCAGTCTTGGTGTCAGTCTCGTAATGGGTAATATCTCACTCCTGTATCGAGGACCTTCATGAAGTGCTGACAAACGGATATGGCGTTTCGATTGTTTGTGACGGTTCCAGTTGGATGACTCTATTGGTGTTTCACAAATCCAACACATTTTACTTTTAGGAGCTGGTTTGATTTCCATCTTTTTCAGACGTTCGTTATATGTCATACCATGCTGGTTTCTGGCACATTTCTGAGATTTTTGGTGCCGAGCCATGTTGGAAACCGTAATTTCCTTACTGCATTTTGGACATGGTTTCTTCTGGGGTTTTATTTGAGCACATACATCGGTCGGACTAAGCACGTTGTATGTTGGACTCTCTGGGATATGTAGTGGTGAATGGTATACAGGACTATATGGTATATGCAGTGAATAGTCTGACTTATCCGGAACTTCAAATGGTGGTGGACCAAGTATTGATTTAATTTTCAATGAATCGGGGTGTATCCTTTTTACTGGTGGTTCAAACTTTGGAGCGTCAGCTGTAGATGGACCAATTATAGTTCTAATTTTGGAATAGAAATCTGGAGTGTCTAACATAGACAAATCAAAATCAGCAATCGCGTCTTGTTCTTCAGGTCTGAGATTTGAATAGGACTCTGGCAACATAGACATATCAAAATCAGCAATCGCGTCTTGTTCTTCAGGTCTGAGATTTGAATAGGACTCTGGCAACATAGACATATCAAAATCAGCAATCACGTTCTGGAATTGATTGTCACTCACAGCATCAGCGTAGTTTTCCAACATAGACATATCAAAATCCGGAGTTTGTCTGTCTAACGTGGACATGCATTTCTTTGTTTTTTTATGGCGGGACATGGAGGTGTTCCTGACTTCAGCACCACACCTTGAACATACTTGTTTCATCGAAGGAGGTTTTTCATTGAATCCGTTGGAAGAAGCATAAGCTGGTGGATTTGACGCTGACATACACTTCTTTGTTTTTTGGTGGCGGGATAGGTTAGATGCAGTAACCTCTTCTCCACAATTCGGACATTTCTTGACTGATGATCTCCGAATACCATCCGTAGCATTGAGAAATGCTGTTTGCTTGCTAGCAGGAGAAAAACACCATTATTATAGAGCTGGCTACTCTCTTATTGTATGGGCGATTGACGATGGAAAAGGATGAGATGTGGATGGATGAGAATAGGAAGAGGAGTAGGAAGAGGGTGGGATGAGTGGAAGGAGGGATGATGGCATTATTAATACATTTGACTCTGAAAGGAAGAGGAGTAGGAAGAAGGTGGGTGAGTGGGATGAGTAAGGTACGGTGTCTCGCGCGGCGCGGCGGTGACTGGACAGTGACGAGGCGCGTAACGATTGTTTGCATACTTATAGAAACAACACGCGGTGTCTCACACAGCGCGGTGGTGGTGACGGTTCAGCACTCGCGCGGCGCGGTGCTGACGAGGCGTGTGCCAATTGCTTGGCGGTGACGGTTCAGCAGTCGCGCGGCGCGGCGATGACGAGGCGCGTGCCGATTACTTGTATACTTACAGTAACAACGCGTGGTGTCTGCGCGGTGGCGGGACAGCGATGACATGCGTGGTGATTCGCGCGGCGCGGTTCTGACTACCCGTACTCACACTCTTAGTCTAGTGAGTATTAAGATTATCCCAGGAACGGCCAAAGTATACTACTCATGTCATCGCTGTCCCGCCACCGCGCAGACACCACGCGTGTGTTTATTTACCACAATTGTGAGTATGGCCGTTCCTGGGACATAGCACCCGAGACCGGTTCTGGGACAAACCGTGTGAGACCGAATCTGGGACAGAAAATTGTTAGAGAGCGACTAAGAGTGTGAGTACGGGTAGTCAGAACCGCGCCGCGCGAATCACCACGCATGTCATCGCTGTCCCGCCACCGCGCAGACACCACGCGTTGTTACTGTAAGTATACAAGCAATCGGCACGGTTGCTCTAGATTTTCATCGTACCAAATACCAAACTGTTTGTCGTTGGATTTTGGAAGGTATCGGGCTCCTAGAGAACCAAGTGTTACTACTTTAGAATCCATCAACTGTTTCATCGATTGCTCTTGAGGTTGTACTTCTGGCTCATCATCGTAATCTACATCCTCAAACGTTCGACGATCTGATGCTTGAGGTTGAAATCTTACCAACTGTTTCATACGGTTTTGACTACGTATCTTTTGTGTTTCCAATTCTCTATGTTGTTGTTCCCTAATGGCTCTGGTGATTGGTTCGTACTTTTTCTCATTTTCACGAACAACTTCTAACTCTTTAAAATGGGTCTGAGCAAACTCACTTTGTAATTTCCGGTTTAACTCATCCAACTTTCTAGCTTTAGAAACAGTGAGCGGTCGATCATGTGTTATTGATATGTTACGATTGGCAGACGTCTCATTAGCATTTGATGATATAGTATTTTTGTTTGAGAAGTTTTTTAATTCATCCTGATCAGTACGTTTGAACTTTGCAGCCAAGACACTCTGAATTTTTTCAAGTCTCCTTGCTTCTTTTGCATCTAGTTTATTCGCCATGTTGTATACTTATAGTAATAGATACAGAGTTTTTCTTCAAATCCTTCAAGTCACGTTTACACTGGAACGTCAAATTACGTTTATGAACGTCAAATTACGTTTATACTTGAACGTCAAATTACGTTTATGAACGTCAAATTACTTTTATGAACCTTAAATTACGTTTATACTTAAACGTCAAATAACGTTTATGAACGTCAAATTACGTTTATGAACGTCAAATTACGTTTATGAACGTCAAATTACGTTTATGAACGTCAAATTACTTTTATGAACCTTAAATTACGTTTATACTTAAACGTCAAATAACGTTTATGAACGTCAAATTACGTTTATGAACGTCAAATTACGTTTATGAACGTCAAATAACGTTTATGAACGTCAAATTACGTTTATAAACGTTAAATTACGTTTATACTTAAACGTCAAATTACGTTTATACTTAAACGTCAAATTACGTTTATACTTAAACGTCAAATTAAGTTTATGCTTGAACTTCAAATTACGTTTATACTGGTACGTTTTACAACGAAGTATTATTCAACACATAGTTTCCTTTTTAAATTGCACATATATTTCCTTTCTTGTGGTTTAGCTGTAGTTTTAATAGATATGAATCCATGAGGTGTTTTCCAGCACTCAAAAAAGAGAGCCTCAAATTGGTTGAAAGTCATGTCAGAACCTACAAAGTCCTGGAACACTCTCTTTGTATAGTACTTGTTCATTGTAAACAGACACAACAGATTAACATTGTTTCGTATGACCTGCATATCAACCCGACCATAGCTCTGACTCAGGTAGACACAAGAAATCCCTTTATGACGTCCTCTAATGAAATAGTCTTTGATTTTAGTTTGCTCTTCTAGGAGGCAGTCATCGAATACCACAAGTGAGTTTGGTTTGCAGTCATCGATAGAAATGAGATCTTGACAGGAAGAATAGAAAAACGCAATGTGTCTTCTGAGGTTTTTTTCTAATCTACTGTATTGTTCACGCAGATCTACATATGCAGGTTGTTCTATTGAACGACTAAACACGTATAGATTCTTGAACGGAACTCCATCTTTGTTGTAAATGAAATTCAATAACAAGTTCGTTTTACCACACCCAGACGGTCCTACAATAAGACACCGTAACGGGCTAGGTAAAAATTGGTCTTCGAATTTCTCTCTGCAATACACTTGAATTTCCATAGTATGTTCTCTTACATACATTTACAATTTAACAGTTTTCGCATATTCTATGATGACCCCATGCTAGGGTTCGGATATTGTCTTCGAGTACGAAACGTTTGTCGTCCTTTGATGAAAGTACCACTTTATGGTGTTCTACGCTGTAGAGATTGTGTGCTTGACTCCGAATTGTATTCATCGTTTTGTAGTGCTCGATGTTACTAAACAAACAGTCTTTATAGTTGCTAAAGGTAATTTCATTTTCAACTACAGCTTTTTTCACGCCCTTAGACCTCTTTATGAAATGGTTGTCTTCTATATTGCTCGCATACATCTTAGATCGTAGTCCTACAAACTCTCGCATGATTCGACCATTAAGTTCATCTTTCATTTTACCCAGAACTTTTTTGTTTACGTGGGGGAGCCCATATTGGTTGGGGTTGGGGTAGTCACTTGTATCAAATAATCCAATTATATGTTTCATGTCTTCGTAGAAGTTTTTAGTTTTTATGTCATATATCAGGGAATCGGTATCGGTGTACACCATTTTTATATTAGATCCATACTTCTCTTTCATTACATTGTAGTGGAAATCATACATCAGTGTCTTTGATATGTCTAGAATACTCATACCTACGTAAATAGGTTTATTTAACAAAAGTTTTTTTTACTAAAATGTACAGCAACTAGGTTTTCTGTAAAGATGGTTCGACTCTTAAAGTTCGGTTTGCTAACCCATCTTTCCACTAATTTGGACTTAGTACCCAAACGAATGTCCACACGATTTCTCATATTTTCCATAGTTTTTCCAAAAACTGAGGTGTTCATAAGTTTGAAAAAGTCTTTCTCAAAATCATTTTTCGCCTTTGTACGCTCCATGGTATTCAGATTAATATACGGTTGCAACCAATTGCTTTGACTGAAACTAAGAACTCTATGAACATGTTTTAGTTTCATACCCAGACTCAAATAAAGCTTTAAATTTTTGTAGTGTACGACATACCCAGAACTTTTTTGTTTACGTGGGGGAGCCCATATTGGTTGGAGTTGGGGTAGTCACTTGTATCAAATAATCCAATTATATGTTTCATGTCTTCGTAGAAGTTTTTAGTTTTTATGTCATTTATCAGGGAATCGGTATCGGTGTACACCATTTTTATATTAGATCCATACTTCTCTTTCATTACATTGTAGTGGAAATCATACATCAGTGTCTTTGATATGTCTAGAATACTCATACCTACGTAAATAGGTTTATTTAACAAAAGTTTTTTTTACTAAAATGTACAGCAACTAGGTTTTCTGTAAAGATGGTTCGACTCTTAAAGTTCGGTTTGCTCACCCAAGACCGGTTCTGGGACAAACCGTGTGAGACCGAATCTGGGACAGAAAATTGTTAGAGAGCGACTAAGAGTGTGAGTACGGGTAGTCAGAACCGCGCCGCGCTAATCACCACGCATGTCATCGCTGTCCCGCCACCGCGCAGACACCACGCGTTGTTACTGTAAGTATACAAGCAATCGGCACGCGCCTCGTCATCGCCACGCGATGACATGCGTGGTGATTCGCGCGGCGCGGTTCTGACAACCCGTACTCACACTCTTAGTCGCTCTCTAACAATTTTCTGTCCCAGATTCGGTCTTACACGGTTTGTCCCAGAACCGGTCTCGGGTGCTTAGTCCCAGGAACGGCCAAAGTATACTACTGGCGTTTAATATATAATAAATAGTACAATGTGACTAAAACTGAATAAATTAATTTTCCAAAGGATAATTTACGTTTCCTAGGAAACCACTTAATATTTTGTTAGTTTCGATATCTTTTGATTTGTATTAACTATTGTGTGTTACTATTAGTTAGCTGAGATTTAGTAGAAGACGTTTAAAATATCATAAATAGTACAATGTTACGAAAGCTGAATAAATTAATTTTCCTACGAATATTTTATTTAATATAGTGTGTTACTATTAGATTGCTGAGATTTAGTATATGGCGTTTAATGTATCATATATAGTACAATGGGGCTTCAACTGAATAAAATAACTTTCCAAAGAATAATTTACGTTTCCTAGCAAACCACTTAATGTTTTGTTACTTTCGATATCTTATGATTTGTATTAACAATAGTGTGTTACTATTAGGAAGCTGAGATTTAGTAGAAGGAGTTTCCTATAACATAAATAGTACAATGTAGCTAAAACTGAATATAATAATTTTCCAAAAAATAATTTACATTTCCTAGGAAACCAATAAATGTTTTGTTAGATTTAATATCTTTTGATTTGTATTAATTATTGTGTGTTACTTTAGTTTGCTGAGATTTAGTAGAAGGCGTTTAATATATCAGAAATCGTACAATGTGGCTAAAACTGAATAAAATTATTTTCCAAAGAATAATTTACGTTTCTTAGGAAACCACTTAATGTTTTGTTAGTTTCGATATCTTTGGTTTCTATTCATTATATTGTGTTACTATTAGATTGTTGAGATTTGGTTGAAGGCGTTTAAAATATAATAAATAGTACAATGTGACTAAAACTAAATAAAATAATTTTCCAAATAATAATTTACGATTCCTAGGAAACCACTTAATGTTTTGTTAGTTTCGATATCTTTTGATTTGTATTAACTATTGTGTGTTACTATAAGTTAGCTGAGATTTAGTAGAAGACGTTTAATGTATAATAAATAGTACAATGTGACTAAAACTGAATAAAATAATTTTCCAAAGAATAATTTACGTTTCCTAGGAAACCACTTAATGTTTGTTAGTTTCGATATCTTTTGATTTGATATAACTTTTGATTTGTATTAACTATAGTGTGTTACTATTAATTAGCTGAGATTTAGTAGAAGACGTATAATATATTATAAATAGTACAATGTGACTAAAGCTGAGTAAAATTATTTTCCAAAAAATAATTTACGCTTCCTAGGAAACCAATTAATGTTTTGTTAGTTTCGATATCTTTTGATTTGCATAACTAAACTGCGTTACTATTAGTTTACTGAGATTTAGAATTATGCGTTTCATATATCATAAATAGTACAATGTGTCTAAAACTGAATAAAATAATTTTCCGATGAAAAATTAACGTTTCCTAGGAAACCACATAATGTTTTGTTAGTTTCGATATCTTTTGAATTGTATTAACTATAGTGTGTTACTATTAGTTTGCTGAGATTTAGTAGAAGGCGTTTAATATATCATAAATAGTACAATGAGACTAAAACTTAATAAAATAATTTTCCAAAGAATAATTTACGTTTCCTAGGAAACCACTCAATGTTTTGTTAGTTTCGATATCTTTTGATTTGCATAATTATACTGCGTTACTATTAGTTTACTGAGATTTAGAATTAGGCATTTAATATAGCATAAATTGTACAATTTGACTAAAACGGAATAAAACAATTTTCTAAATAATAATTTACGTTTCCTAGGAAACCAGTTAATGTTTTTTTATATTCGATATCTTTTGATTAGTATTAACAATAGTGTATTACTATTAGGTAGCTGAGATTTAGTAGAAGGCGTTATTATATAATAAATAGTACAATGTGACTAAAACTGAATAAAATAATTTTCCAAAGAATAATTTACGTGTCCTAGGAAACCACTTAATGTTTTGTTAGTTTCGATATCTTTTGATTTTTACTAACTATACTGTGTTACTATTACTTAGCTGAGATTTAGTATAAGGCGTTTAATGTATCATATATAGTACAATGGGGCTTAAAAAAATAAAATTAATTTTCCAATGATAATTTACGTTTCCTAGGAAACCACTTAATATTTTGTTAGTTTCGATATCTTTTGATTTCTATTCACTATATTGTGTTACTATTAGATTGCTGAGATTTGGTTGAAGGCGTTTAATATATAATAAATAATATAATGTGACTAAAACGTAATAAAATAATTTTCCAAAGAATAATTTACGTTTCCTAGGAAACCACTTAATGTTTTGTTAGTTTCGATATATTTTGATTTGTATTAACTATTGTGTGTTACTATTAGTTAGCTGAGATTTAGTAGAAGATGTTTAGTATATCATAAATAGTACAATGTTACTAAAGCTGAATAAAATAATTTTCCAAGGAATAATTTACGTTTCCTAGGAAACCAATTAATGTTTTGTTAGTTTCGATATCTTTTGATTTGCATAACTAAACTGCGTTACTATTAGTTTACTGAGATTTAGAATTATGCGTTTCATATATCATAAATAGTACAATGTGTCTAAAACTGAATAAAATTAATTTTCCGATGAAAAATTAACGTTTCCTAGGAAACCACATAATGTTTTGTTAGTTTCGATATCGTTTGAATTGTATTAATTATAGTGTGTTACTATTAGTTTGCTGAGATTTAGTAGATGGCGTTTAATGTATAATACATAGTACAATGTGACTAAAACTGAATAAAATAATTTTCCAAACAATAATTTACGTTTCCTAGGAAACCACTTAATGTTTTGTTAGTTTCGATATCTTTTGATTTGCATAATTATATTGCGTTAATTATTAGTTTACTATTAGTTTACTGAGATTTAGGCATTTAAATATAATAAATTGTACAATGTGACTAAAACGGAATAAAATAATTTTCCAAAGAATAATTTACATTTCCTAGGAAACCACATAATGTTTTGTTAGTTTCGATATCTTTTGATTTGTACTAACTATACTGTGTTACTATTACTTAGCTGAGATTTAGTATAAGGCGTTTAATGTATCATATATTGTACAATGCGGCTAAACTGAATAAAATAATTTTCCAAAGATAATTTACGTTTCCTAGAAAACCACTTAATGTTTTGTTACTTTCGATATCTTTTGATTTGTATTAACAATAGTGTGTTACTATTAGGAAGCTGAGATTTAGTAGAAGGCGTTTCTTATAACATAAATAGTACAATGTGGGTAAAAACTGAATAAAATAATTTTCCAAAGAATAATTTACATTTCCTAGGAAACAACTTAATGTTTTGTTTGTTTCGATAACTTTTAATATGTATTCAATATAGTGTGTTACTATTAGATTGCTGAGATTTAGTAGATGGCGTTTAATGTATAATAAATAGTACAATGTGACTAAAACTGAATAAAATAATTTTCCAAAGAATAATTTACGTTTCCTAGGAAACCACTTAATGTTTTGTTAGTTTCGATATTTTTTGATTTGTTGTATTAAACTATTGTGTGTTACTATTAATTAGCTGAGATTTAGTAGAAGACGTTTAATATATTATAAATAGTACAATGTGACTAAAGCTGAATAAAATTATTTTACAAAAAATAATTTACGTTTCCTAGGAAACTACTTAATGTTTTGTTAGTTTTAATATCTTTTAATTTGTATTTAATATAGTGTGTTACTATTAGATTGCTGAGATTTAGTATATGGCGTTTTAATGTATCATATATAGTACAATGTGGCTTAAACTGAATAAAATAACTTTCCAAAGAATAATTTACGTTTCCTAGCAAACCACTTAATGTTTTGTTACTTTCGATATCTTATGATTTGTATTAACAATAGTGTGTTTACTATTAGATGAAGCTGAGATTTAGTAGAAGGAGTTTCCTATAACATAAATAGTACAATGTGACTAAAACTGAATATAATAATTTTTCCAAAAAATAATTTACATTTCCTAGGAAACCAATAAATGTTTTGTTAGTTTTAATATCTTTTGATTTGTATTAATTATTGTGTGTTACTATTAGTTTGCTGAGATTTAGTAGAAGGCGTTTAATATATCAGAAAATCGTACAATGTGGCTAAAACTGAATAAAATTATTTTCCAAAGAATAATTTACGTTTCTTAGGAAACCACTTAATGTTTTGTTAGTTTCGATATCTTTTGATTTCTATTCATTATATTGTGTTACTATTAGATTGTTGAGATTTGGTTGAAGGCGTTTAAAATATAATAAATAGTAACAATGTGACTAAAACTAAATAAAATAATTTTCCAAATAATAATTTACGATTCCTAGGAAACCACTTAATGTTTTGTTAGTTTCGATATCTTTTGATTTGTATTAACTATTGTGTGTTACTATAAGTTAGCTGAGATTTAGTAGAAGACGTTTAATGTATAATAAATAGTACAATGTGACTAAAACTGAATAAAATAATTTTCCAAAGAATAATTTACGTTTCCTAGGAAACCACTTAATGTTTGTTAGTTTCGATATCTTTTGATTTGATATAACTTTTGATTTGTATTAAACTATAGTGTGTTACTATTAATTAGCTGAGATTTAGTAGAAGACGTTTAATATATTATAAAATAGTACAATGTGACTAAAGCTGAATAAAATAATTTTCCAAAGAATTAATTTAGTTTTAATAACATTATAGTTTATTGTATTTCAATAATCTTTTATTTTAAAATATTAGTTTTAGAATTAGTATAAAGTTTTTCTATACTTTATTAAATAAATGTTTTAAAATTGAATAAAATTTATTCCAAGAATAATTAATTTCCAAAACTAATTAATGTTTTTCAGTTATTTTCTTTTTGTATTAACTAAGTTTTTATATAGTTTATTGTATTATATAGAATGGTTTTTAATGATAAATATACAATTATAATACGTATAAAATATTTTTTCAAGAATATTACGTTCTTTAAATACTTAATTTTGTTATTTTGATTACTTTGTTTGTATTAACATTGTTTTATATTATAATGCGTGTTAATAGAAATTAATTTATAAAATAATTAATTAGAAACAACTAAGTATATTATTTCCAAAAAATAATTTACTTTCCTAGAAACCTAATGTATTTTTTGTTTCAATATTTTATTGTATTAATATAGTTTATCTAATTTCTGAGATTTAGTAATGCGTATTAATGTATAATAGAAACAATGTAATAAAACTAATAGAAATATTTTCCAAAAATTAATGTTTCTT
>NW_025780638.1:0-19101 GCF_021130785.1 Homalodisca vitripennis | reverse complement strand
AGGCAACCCGCGCGATTTAATTTAATCAGCTGAGACCTCAACTCTTTAAAAGAAAACCGTTTCACAATTCCATATGTAATTTTTCCGACTCTAACTACAACATTTTGTACATCATCTCTTGATCAAGTAAAAACTTTTACCAATACTGATATATTTAGAGTCTTTTTATCCAGAGTGTTTTATATACTTTTTTTAAAGAGATGCCTTTCCCCTTCCATAAACCTACACTATTACACTTACATCACGTTAGAATTAAACGAAATTTTAAACTTCTGTTATTAAAGAAACGTAAAATGACTGAATCCCCCCCCCCCAAACGTAGATTTGTAATGTGTCTTACACATGTATATGGTTGAGAAAGTTTTGTTAAAATACTTCGATGTTACCTATTAAATCAAACGGAAATATAGGTATCTTTTACATTAAAAATATTCCAAGATCAAATATTTAGAGGCTAAATAACGTCACAACACTCTACTGTGTGTTATATTTTGTTCTGTATTTTTACCGAAAACTGGATATATCGCCATTAATTCTATAGTAGATACCTTACTTCAAGGAAGGCTAGTGTTTGTTCAAATTTTAAAGACAGGGGGATTCCACTGAAATTGTTTATCATAAAGATGGCCACCCTTAAAACGTATTAGCCAGTATAATCTTGACTATCTAAAAGCATTTGGACAAGAGTAGAGTATCTGATAATTTTATTATATAAAATAGTGAAATTATGGTATAAGGGGAATTGCTCTAAAGCGGTTTGACCTCCCTTTGTAGAAGATTTAACAGAAATAAAAGCTTTGTAGAAATAAATTATAGTTTTGAACCATCAAAATTCCGAGACGAGGTGCTAAATGTGCAAGCAAAAATCATACGTAACAGTTCTTTTGAAATTGAAGTGCTAGATATTCTTATCACTTATGCTAAATGCTAAATGTGTTGAGAAATGGTGTTAAAATAATCGGTTTTTTGACGTTTCCAAACCCTCCCACTACTAACCTTGAGTCTGAGATAATCCCGGGCATTTTTTGTTTTGATTGCAGCTTATTTTAAATTTTGTAAACTGAATTTTAATACTCATTTTAGGTTCCTACAATATTTTTTATAAATTGCACCTTTATATCTTAAAAGTTTTTAGTTCCAATTGCATACATAACAACCTTGAAGAAAGCAGACCTGATTAAAGTATTTATTAAAACATTAAACTTGCAATTTTCCCAACTAAATGGAGCACATGATACACAAATTTTGCAAGATTTGAAGCTTTGTTCAAAATAACCCCTTATTTTGTGTGTTGCCTTATAATACGATGATTCTTTGGTTGGTTGGTGTGATTCAATTGAATACCTAAATACCATTCCTTCAAAAAGGAAAATTAAATATGTTTTTATAAGATTTGCAACATTATTTAAAAACACATTATTGTACAACTTTTTTATCCTTTTTTTAAAATTAGATTTTTTATATAGCTCGATTTTTATGTCATCCCTTAATAGTCCTAGATTTAACTTTGAATTTTTTCAAAATGTTTGTTACCTACTTTTAGTTAATTTTTGTCCCCGGATTTGACTCAGGTTACAATGAAGTAACGACAAAACCATGTGGTTACAAGTGGGAGATTACCGTGGTTAACATGTAATGGAACTATTACTACTTATATTTAAAACTATAATTTTCTAACTTGATAGCTGTAGCTCACACTTGACAGCAAAATTATATGAGCTTCATTAAAACAAGTGATTAGGAGCGATTTAATCTCGTTGCAGTTACTCTATTAAACCAAGGAGGCCTCTTAACGGTTAATTAGCGTCGACTCTTCATTAAAGGAGTAACCGTTTTACTACGGGAATTTAGCGTGTCAATCTAAGCCTGGTTAATCAAGCAATATATCATGTTTTGCGGGAGTTTTGGTGATCATGTCTTTGTTACTTTAAAATATTGTTTGTTTTATTAAATAGAATTTACCAAGAATCAATAATTTTAATTGTGATTTTTTAAATTACATCTAAAATACAATTTTTATTAAATATTAATGTAATTTTAGTAGTATTGTTCTGCTTATGGCCTACTTCATCTCCACTATGTTGCGGTACAAGTTATATACATTTGTTTTACCACGTGAGAAAAGAAACGGATATATGGAATTGAGAGAATGGAGAATTAATGCTGTGTTAAAAAGACTTTTAGATTTACTCATGAATAATTTGGCCGAGCGATACTAATTTTTTTAATTAGTCTAATTGATGAGTAAAATAAATATGAAATGTTAAGATGTGGTAATTTAACACTAATATACATATTATTAAAGTAATGTAGTGAAATTCAATGTTAAAAATTGTTGACAATGTGTTGTACAATAACAGTGTATACTCAATCATTGGTAGCAACTTCCCAGCCTCATTTTAATTTCCATTTATATAAACAATGGTGTTAAAACTAACTCGAATTACAAAAAATTAGAATGAAATCAATTGAAAAAGATATTTCTATAAAGATCATTTACGGGATTAAAAAAATCTTGAATAAAACTTCATTTTTATAAATGAAAAACAATGAGTTCTATGGTGGAGCTATGGAATTTTGGCTGAGCGTCATAAAAGTATTTATTTAGGGTGGCACAATCAGGGCCGGATCCAGGGAGGGGCAGGAGGGGCATGTGACCCGGGCGCCGAGTTAGGGGGGGCGCCGCGCCGGGCGCCAAATATTGGGATGAGGGGCCACCATAAAAAAAACATTTACCACATTTCTACATGTCAAGTGTCAATAGCACAATATAGTCTACGTACATACAATTCTTTACTTCAGTAAACTCATATTTGCGCAAACCAAATGGAACATAGGCCTAGTAAGAAATATCTTTAAAGACGGCAGGGTACCTTTCATAACTTAAGGCTGTGGGTTGGAAACATTGTCTTCGGCTTGACTAGGACTAGCATGCGCAAGCGCAAGTCTCAGCTCCCGCCCCTGACTAGTGACTCATGAGTGTTCCCACTTGAAGTTGTGCGTGAACTTTTGATGAGTTTTAGGTTAGATTTCATATCGCAGTTGTATTGAATATTCTACCTGTGACGAACATAAATTACACATGTCGAAAAAACCCCTATCAGGGTGTTGTCCACAGAAAGAAAGCTAAAGCAAGACAACTAGAGGCCGCGAAATCGTCAACTTTAATGTTCATCTTTGTTGCAAAATATCAAGGACCAAGGTAACTAATTTTTGTTGTATTTTAATTTGTTAATTATTCATTTTGAGTACAAAACAGTTATAGGCTATAGCGGCATTATAACAACTCAAAACTTCAGTTTTAATGTTAAAAATAGTGGTTATAGATCATTAATTGTAAATATAGTTTTAGTTTATAGATTCGTTGCCTGAATGAAATTTCCTCTCCCGTTCACATTCGTCGGCCGTACGCCCACCACACCTTGCGTTGAATAAACACATTTAAATATTCAGAAATAAATACAATTTAAAAACATTATACATTAAAATGCTTCTTTCAGACTTTACTTTCTATGCTTATTATTAACGATAGTTTTTATTACGGTAACATAAGTACTAAAATGTTAACAATACATTGATTGTAATAATATCCCATTGGCCCTTACTACTAAAACAATTAATATATCGAATATGCTGTAGGCTAGGTACTGTCAATAGTTAATCCCAATTAAGATAGCATGTTTTTTTGCATTAATTGGCACTATTTAACAAAAATTATATTTTTGTAATGTTTTTAGTTAGGGAACCTACATGATTTATTAAACGTTACACAATGTAATAATTTGTTTATGTTTGTACATTGTAACCTACTTAAAAAAATTAAATGTTTTGGTTCATGTGTGCATTTATGTATGTTGCTTACAGACGAAGCCGAACCTGAAGCAACGAGAAATAAAACCGTTCTGTTCAAGAGGATGCGGTGGGAGAATAAAACGCTGGAGGAGAAGATCTCATGGACGTTTGTGCAGAGGATTAAGACAACAATGACTTTATTTGTGAAAAACCACCATACTTCGCATGCTACGGATTTTTGGGCCTCTTCTACGTCAATTCAAGAAGCCGTTTCAGTTTCAGTACACAAAGGGGCCTAACCATGAAGAAACAGGAGAGTGAACTGTGAGTACATTTTTAATTTTAATGACCCTGGGAAACTTGGCCCAAACTCAGCTTCACTATGATGTAACATCGTTGTTTGTCACTACAAATAACAAAAGTGTTAACATACATTACAAAGGAGATGTGGAAACGATGATCATACTCCTGATTTGAGTAAAAGCAGGTAGGGAGGGCCGAAACCTTACAAAAGATTGGTTTTTACAAAATTTAGAAAAATGGTTCAAAGGTCAAAAGATCTGGCTTACAGCGAGGACAATGAATGCTTGGTAACTGTGTTCCATGCAGGCTTTTTCGTAATTTGAAACACAGAAAATGAAATCAACAATTTCGTTTTTAGCAAAGAAAGGAAGGGATTCACAAATTTGGAGAAAAAACTCAGTGAACTAATTGCCAGACGAGAACATGAAAACTCCCAGTACCATAAGAAAACCTTTGTTACATGGGAAAGCATTAGATACGTCACTTGGTAAAGGAGGAATCGACAAGGAGTTGCAGGATCAGATAAAAATGGAGGATGGATCCCACTGGAGAGATAGTACTACGCGGTATACTAGATGCTGTCATTATTTTGGCAAAACAGGGTAGTGCATTCCGAGGGCAAAACGAAACTTGTAACTTTGCAGATCCAAATAGTGGAAAATTTTTCACAAACTATAGATTTTAATTTCCCTGCTCTATAATGAGACCTTGCCGTAAGCATATTGGTCGCCGGTTAAGAAAGGGGCCCAGCTCAGCTATTTTTCTCACACTGTACAAGATGAGTTTCATTGATCCCATTGCACATGACAATTAGAGTAGTACATAATTCAGGAAATAAAAAAAGCTTAATATTTTTCATTGATTTTCGGACTGTACCCCTGATGTAAGTAAAAATTGAACAAATGTCTTAAGTCAGTCGTTACATTAAATATAACTGACGAAGGGCCAGATGGGTATGTGAAAGCTTTTTAGATTTTTTTACTGGTGAGTGAAAAAAAACAGGCGAGGGGGCTTTTTGATAAAGCATTGCTAGAAAGCTCAAAGAAGATGGTCTAGACTTGATGTTTTGCAGGGGCCAAGTCGTATGACAACGGAGCAAAAACATGGCTGGGAAATACAAGGGTGTCCAGTCAAGGATTGTGCAAGAGAACAATATAGAGAGTGGCATACTTTGGTCCCACTGCTCCAGCCCATTCCTTAAATTTAGTTGGGGTTCAATTCAGCAGAGGCCTGTGTTGCAGCACAATCGTATTTTGTGAATTATAAACAGCACTCTACAACTTCTATTCATGGCTCTACATCTCTACAAGTTTTAAAAACAACATGTTCCCCATTTAGTTAAAATCAGAAATGTATAACAAGATGGTCAGCAAGGATTGATTCATGTTGAGGTTATTTATAAACATATGGACAAAGTGCTCTCTCTATCTTGAAGACTTAAACTACCCCATGAGTTCTCATCTCCTGAAACAAAGAGCTGAAGCTAAAATCGATACTTATAAAAACATGAAAAGGTTTGAATATGTTATTATGACATGCTTTTGGTAGTCAGTTTCCAAGAAAATGGATTGAGTTAGCAAGTTTATACAAAGAGAGGACACTACAGTAGACAATGCTGCAAGAAACATACAAGGTCTTCTAAATGTTATTTTCTTCATACTATGGATTTAACTGTTTTTCTGAGGGCAATTGATTTGGATGCAACATTTTTAGCTAATAATCATGGGCATAACAGCAGAGTACAAGGAAACAAGAAAGGAGAAAGAAAAAGAAACTGACAGGAGACACACCTGAAGATGTTGGGCAAAATTTTACTGAAGAAGAAGGAAGAGGCTTTTCAAAAGATCACTTTTTCAATTATGTGATAGAATTATTTAGTGAGCTAACTAACAGATATGATTGCGTTATAAATCGTTGATGATAAGTTTTAATTTTTGGTGTGGGGATCAATTAAAAATAAAATGGATGTTAAAACTTTGATAAGTAAAGCAATAGAATTAGAACTACAACATATTCCAGTGACTTAAATGAAAGAAGAGCTTGTTGAATGAAATTGGAGAGTTTTAAAATTTCATGCCTTAAATATGGAAGATGGATTGGAAGGACGCAACAGCAGCATCTTTGCTCAAAATAATGCATTAAGAGCAAGTTTGAAGAGGGGGTTGTATCCAAACATATATGTAGCTCTTAATATCTTCATAACGCTTCCAGTCTCTGTAGCATCTGGACGAGAGAAGTTTCAGCAAATTGAAGCTTATAAAAACCTACTTTAAGAAATTCTATGAAACAGCAAAGACTAACTAATTTAAGCCATTGTATCAATTGAACACGAAAGGGGCTTCTTTGATTTTATTTTGATCAGATAATTAACACATTTGCAGAAAAGAAGGCTCGGAAGATTTAAAGATTCTAAAATTGTTAGTATTGTTTTTTTTTCTAAAACAATTGTATTGTTTTGGATTCATGTAAAATTGTAAAACAGACCATTTCTATTTCATTAAAATAACACATTTTTATTCAAACTAGAGTTTTTATTTTATTTCAACCACATATACAAAGCATATAGTAGTAAAACTTATGGTAAATAGTTTGGTATCGGGGAGGGGGGCGCCCAAAAGTCAAGCTTTGCACCCCTAGAAGAATTGATAGATCCGGCCCTGGGCACAATTATTTATTGTTTGACTGCGTTGGAGCTGGTAAAATGTATTTTCTCTATGTTGTATGTCGGTCTGTTCTAGCCGCAGAATAATCTCATAAATGAAATCAGCTAAATACTTAAAGTTTTGCATGCGAAACCTAACAAAGCCCGTTACGTGACACGTTGTTTAGTACTACCTAACTTATTTTTATTATATATTAGAATTATTAGTAAATAAATTGGCATAATTATTCACTAATACTTACTCTTAATTAAATAAAAGCAGCTTCTATGTAAGTTTCGCAATTCTGTTAGGTATTTAATAATCTAAGCAATATTTGAGAAGAGAATTGTTACAATGGATTCTAACTGTTACATTTATATTGAAAGCTACAATACAAAAACCCACACGTGTCTTACAATGCAGTTTTTGTTTCTCCAGGCTTTGTTATAAACTGGAGAATACATTTTACGGCTTCTTCCAGTTACAATGTACAAGATCTAATTACTTCTTGTAATGTCTTTTAAAAATGAGTTCTTCTTGCTCTTCTAATAAGAACTTAAAGATAAAGTATAATTCAATTTCATTTTCAAATTTAATTTAACTATATGAATATCTACTGATTTTGAAGCTTGAGAAGGAATAAGACCAATATTAAATCTAACTATTTCGTCCAAGTTCGGTCATAAATTTCATAAATTTATTCGGAAGAGAAATGTTACTCCAATTATCTGAGAAAGTGCACGAATATGTTGTTATTTTTTACTAAGAAAACTTGTTAGATGATATATTTGTTACCATTTTGTTACTTCCTCGATTATTAACAGAAGATTTACTCGAGAATCTGCTTAAAAGAATTATAGAATTGCAGAATAGTAGGGGGTATTACTTTACAGCGAGGAACACAATTATTAGTAAAGTTTGTATAAGGGGAATTAAATAAAGGCAAGACCAAATAGGATCACTAGGTATGTATCCATTAGAGAAACCAATGTTAGTTGAAATTGGATACATGCTGAGGCTTCGATTAAAAGCTAATTAACAATTGTTGGTTTAGGTTAGACAAGGTTGCCTACAGGTTACCCGGGATAATCACACGGATTTAAGATTAATTCTACTTAGGAAAAGGTTTCTGAAAATCCAAAAGATACAAGTGAAAGCAGAAACATCAATCCAGAAAGAATGCCCAAAATATTGACTAATAAGGATTCCCTATCGAAATTTAATTTTCGTCTGTTATATCAAAAGTACTGTTAAGACTCATCAAGATGTAGAATCCTCTAATAGATCTTATTATTTGTAACTATTTACTACCAATCGGTACCCCCCTACCTACATTAAAGTTTATTTCACTCATAACTTTTCTATTAAATGGCTTACAATGTCAATAAGGGATGCATTTCTTTACTCTCCTGCTTTTATGTAAGTTTATATGTAATATTAAAATGTTGATAGATTTGTAATGAGTGGTAGCATTATTCCTTCAGGCTATATTAAATTTCTAAATTACTGTTGTGATTACGTTCACAGTTAATATCTAAGTGTTCTAGTTATGTATTTTCTGGCAACGTTTGTATAGTTAACAGTCGGATCAACATTTGTCAGCCAATAGAATTTCTATAATTTCAGTGGTTTGTTTCGTGTCTACAATATTCTAATTCGTTGTAATGTGTCTATTATTAAAATTGTAGATGTACTGTAATTACTAACAGTATTTTATTTATTGTTTTATAGTTGTTTTTTGATACTATTTACAAAAATTAATAGGAATCTGCAATAACCACGCTAGTCGCCAATGATCCTCTGTGTTTAGGAGTATTATTTAATAGAAAGTGTGTGAAGAATTGTAAATTTACGGTTGAGAAAATTGAGAATTCGGGAATAATACTGATATGCTGGGGTACCATGAATAAAGCATTTCATAGATAAAGACATGTAATACCAGTGATTGAATGGAGAGAAGCCCATTCTACCCATGCGCCCACAACCGCAGGCAAGTTGTAGTTGGACCTCCCGGTGGGTTAACCGCTTTAAGAACTATATATATAATATATATATATTATTATATATATATATTATACTATATCGTTATTATATATATTACTAAGATACGAGTAGCTCGTTCAGACATTTTAGGGAATACAGTTACTTTTATGAAAGCTCTAGTTACGGATGCGTAAATCTCGCACCTATATTAGAAATGTATAATGTTATACTTTGTCCTACTCTGTGATAAAAAGCATATAAAAGAACGGAATATATGGTTACTAGATTGTGTACCAAGGCTTTTGTCCTGAAAACAAAACGTATTTTCCAACCTCAATACAAACAGTTTACACATGTTACTACTAATTCTCAGGACTTCCAGGAGAAAATCTCATAGGTTGCACCAAGCAAGTTTCTCCTAAGATGTAAAACAGAACATTGCTACACGAAAGGTTTTTTGTACCATGACTTTTGTCAATGTAACTAAATATTATGATAGGGGGTATCCGAATCAAAATCTTATTTCAAGAACTTATTTGTGAATAGTCCCTCGAGTAGTTTCAGACGTTAAGGCACTTGTACAACCACACCCACACGTCTACGTGGTGTTACGTTGGACTGTTCTTGTTTGTTGCGTATAAGACAGTTCTTAAAATTTCAGTCAAGGACGCATGAATTTATGAGTAGTATGTCTATGTCTCAATACGCGCTTTTTATTCTAGACTACACTACACACTATACAGCGACATCAAACTTTTGGTTTAAAACAATTATCACTACGAATGCATTTTTAAGGGAGAAAAAATTATGTAAAATTGTGACTTTTAATAATTCACAATGAGTGAAGGTTTGAGTAAGATGTAACTACAGTTAATTTTGACGTCCAATTCGGCGCCGTGTTACTGCGCTTAAAAACAGAGAAGAACAACAGGTTTTGGGTGAAGGGGGGTCAAGATATCGGTACTTAGTCCGAGTCAATGTTTACGAGCAATTATGAGATCCTGTGTCAAGAAAAATGTTCATAATCAGAAATTGCTGATCTGTGGTAGGGACACCATTGTTATGAACATTGGTTGGGAAAACAGTCCCCATCGATCCCATTGTCTGCCGAAAATTTTATATTCAAGGTCAAATTACACAAAAATATGGTTTTTGTTGAAATTTTTAGCGTAGAACGGTTTAGTTTTGATGAAAAAATATATCTTCAAGCAAAACATTGTAGATCATGCAAAATTTATCTCTTACAGAAATGATTCTGTATCTCTTTTCTTCTCATAACACTAAACCGATTTTTGAGAAAAAAACCCTATTACAACTCAGTTTTTCTTAAGCTTGTATTTCGTTCTATAATACAATGGAGACACGTTCTCGCACGCTCCCTCCTATGAGGTATGTGTACCTTAAGCCACGATTTTTTTTAATTGTTGGTTTCCCGCTTGGGTAGGCAATGATTCCACAAGTCTATTCCAGTAAAATTTAATTGAAATTTTTTTGGTTTTGATTCTTCTTCGATTTTCAGTGCTTTGCACTTCATGTTAGGTGTGGGTTAGTTGGTCGGATCATGGTTACCCATTGTGCAGTCGCAGTGACTCACAGTCCCGTTCTATACTGGTTTGATTAAAACATATTCTTGTATTCATCATTTATTGTACCACCTAATTATTTCCTCTTCTTACCCCTCGTATATCTTCTTCTCTCTCTCTGATTGTTCTTCTGTTCTTCCTCATTCTTCTTGAGTTAGATGTAAGGTCATTGTAGATCTAACAGCGAATTACATCAGCTCTGTTTCGCGCGCACGCGACGTTCTATGTAAACCTTCTTCTGTTGGAGGATTCAACATTTGAACACGATTGGCCGTTGACAAGTGGTTTTAAGTCGCAACGCTATGTGAACAAAATAAGTTCTACTTTTTTGCCAGGCGCGCCCATCCTAAGTTACACCCCTTTTTGCAGTTGCAAAAAAACAGAAAGATTAAGGAAGGCTGTTTCTGGTGCAGGTTAAAGAACGTGTGTGGGGTTGGTTCCAATGCATTTATCTTGACATCCTTCCAACCCCATTGTTCTGGGTCTAGTTGATTATCAAGCCCATCACCATGAACCTGGGTAATATACAGGATTAAAAATACTGTTCGGGTGAGCGGAAGCTGCAGAATTGGAGGAATGCAAACTATATTGCCATCACACGTTTTTTATATACGTGTTTGTTTTGCAAAAGATAAGTATACGTATATTTGTCGTATCAAATGTAATTAGTTTTGCGCGACGCTTCCTATGATAACTAGGACAGAAGAAAGCGCGAATTTTCTTGGTGAAGAGTTGATATCTTAGGGAAAGCTATGTGCACTAATTAATAAAAAAATTGTTGTTTTAACCCACTAGTCCGAGAAAAACATTTGCCGATTGTTTTTCATCATCAGCCAAGTACTATAGCATTGTAAAAACTGTATATGATTGAACGAATTGTAATTATCTTCCCGGGAATAAACTTGCCTGCTCAGCAGATTGATAGGGGATCCTTCATTTGATCTTCTTTGCCTTTAGGATTGTTTTTACAATCTAAGCTTGATTGATAATATCGTACTGATAGCATATTAACAGAGGAGAGAAAACCCCCACTTACAATGTGTATATTTGTCCTAGACTTGTTTCTGGGTAATATATGGACTTCTATTTACTATAATTTTAACGTTTTCTCGCAATGCGTGTAATTTGAATTTTTCTGTTATCTGAACACTTTACGTTTTTACAAATATTTTTCTAATTCTTCTAACAGATAAACTGGCAGTCATCACAGATACTTTCACAATATATGAAAAATAATTTTACCCCGATGGTCGATGAGTTACAATGCTTCATCTTGAGGATGGCCCGACTTTAAGCCTCCAGTGGTGCGTATACTCTTTAAAAAATGATTACAAGAAGCAATCATTATGGTACTTAGCTTCAGCCAGTAGTAAAACTAAATCGTGTTCAAACTCGATAGCGGAGTAGAGTTTACAATAGGTTGTTTTGACCTGTGTCAAATAGGATACGACGGGACCTGAGCTGCTTTCATAACTGAGTCTTTCAAATGAAAGATGTTTCTATAACAATACAGAATTTTTACGACGAGAGATCTTGTACCACCACAGTGCTTGTTTCTTTTTGTATTCTCTCACTCTTAAAACTCGTCAGCGCGCCAAAAAGATTAAACAAAACTTTTTTAAAAGAACAAATATGAACTCACTTACATGGTGCTTCTAGTACGTAGGAGGACTGTGTCTTGAGAAGGGTATCTAGCTGAATTTCCTCTTTCATGTTTGCCGTTTTGCTGCTGGAAATTGTACTCTTTCTATTTGTTATTGTTTGCGACACTGGCCAAACCATGATTTGTAGTCGTTCTGTATCTGAATTTACATTCTTCAAATAAATCATCAGTAAATAGGATTCCCCCATTTGAGATCACTCACTACTAAGTAAACGTCTTCATGCCGCTCGATCAACTCAATAACACATTCGCATTGAAGGATAAAAGGTTTAGATGCAAACATTAAAACCACTCATTGCGACAAATTTGACGGTGAATACAAGCACAAACTCTTAATACAGGAGAATATTTGAAATATCTACGTGCTTCACTATGAAGGAATTATTTTCAAGTAATCTAACGGTGATTTAGGTAGCGATCTCTAAGAAAAGCAAGTGGAAGTGATACGGTCACTCGAACAATTCCGTGGATATACAAGGTAAAACAAGTTACAACCAGATGGACCATCGAAATGGGTCTAAGAGGAGAAACGACAAAAAGAAAAATACTAAAAAATTGACCGATTTAGCCAATGACAGGAGAAGATGTTGTTCAAAAGGGCACATGGGTCCCTTAAAAATTAAGGACTCCAGTTTCTTTTAAATATCATAATTCTCAGACGTTTATCGGTCATATATGAAAAGTAGTTAGTCACGTCAAGGACCTTTTAGTATTTTACCTTATATTACCACTCGCCCCAATGAATATCATAGTGCAGGTCTTAGTCGTAGCTTATCGCTAAGATTGGACATCTCACTTACAGCGTAAGAGAAAGTGTTGTAATTGTTTTTTTTCTAAAAAAATTAGTTAGTGTTATGATAAAAAGTCACTATAAGGTAAAAAAAAAGAGCATTTCTTTGCTATACAATTGCTAATGAATCTACAATTTTTGTCGTTTGAAATGTTGTTTTTCATAAAAACTAACACTGTTTTCGCTTGAAAAATTCCCAAAAAACCTATTTTTGTGAATGAAATTTGACCTTGCAACATAAGAACCTTTTTTGCAGGACATTGGGATCTGATGGGGGACTTTTTTTACAATTTCACAAAAGAATTGGTTATCCCTAAGCATCTATGCTAGAAATTTTCAGCTTTGCTGGGACATTGTTGTGCAGTGCAAAAGTTACCCCTGATTTTTTGGACTAAATTGACCGGACTATACTGTTTCCAGCATCAGAGGATGAAGAGTTAGAGAGAGGCTGGTGAAGGGATTGGAGACACAGTTGGGATAGGTAAGTTTGTGGACTCCTCAAATGGTGTTATATCCTTTCTATACTCTAGCGTTGGCACCACTCTTAGCTTGAGATTGTTGTTACCAATTGTTTAGGTTATATAAAATAAACACGTAAGAATAAGAGTTAAGATTATGTAAATAAAATAACCATATAAAAATAAGTAACATAATAATAAATAACATTATAAAATAAATTAAATAACATTGCTAATAATAATTAGAACAATGGTGTATGTAAGATATTATAAACGATGTAGATTTAGGTCTCATCCACAAGTGCTCTTAATTCGCTTTTAAATTTGTTTATTTCCATTACGGTTAGATGCTATTCACCAGATGTAAATAGTATTGGTACAGGCAAAAAGAAAAGCATTTAGGTTAGTGATGGAATTTAACAAAAATACCGTTAAAGTTTTACTGGACCGTTAAAAAATATGTTTGGCTCACTTACCACAAATTTCTTACGGTGGATTCAACAAGGTACAGTGCCTATTCGTTAATATATACAATTCAAGCAACGTCAAGCGAGTGTTTTACTTCTGGGATAAGCGAAATTACTGGGAAATTCCTAAAATCTATGGTAGTATCCTCAAGTATTCAATTGCCACGTATAAAAAGTTTAGAGAAAATATTTCCTTTTATTCCTATAACAGTTAGACCATCATTTAGTTTTTTGACAATCAACAGTAAAAATTATCCACATTTTACATCTAACATGTGTATAGGTTATATTTTTATCTGGGGAAAAAACCTCGATCTCAAATTCATATCCCATTACATCCTTAATTGATACAATTTAATAATGTTGTGCACTTGAACATAGGATATAAATTTAGTATATTTATTTTGGCACCAGTCAGGGATCTCTTACAAGACATTAACAGTGGGAATTACTAGCTTTGTACAGATAAAAGTTTCTCCCTGGATTGTGGAATTGTTTAGCGTTCCCATCGTGGTGCAGTTCAGTACTTTGGGAAAGAAAAAATACCATTCCAAAACATCCCATAATCGTCTCTCGGTCTACAAGGAGCTCTAGTTCTGCAAAAAGCTTATCATTGGATACCCATTGTTCCGCACTTTTCGTAGCGTTCAGTTGTATCGGTTAACTCTGGGAAAGAAATATGATTCAAAAAATCACCACCATTATCTTCTCGGTTTATACCATAACCATTTCCACCTGAGGTTAGTTACGGGACAATTAGGAAAAATTTCCCAATCTTAAGGACATTAACCAAGACCATAAGCTTATATTTGGAGATTTTTATGGCGAATGTATACAATCCAAACTTTAAATAGATAAAAATAGCTTTGTGATCATTTATTGATAGAATTTTCACAATTTGATATAAAATGTAATCTGTTATTTTTAAAAATGCTTCCCAAACTGTATCTTTAGTGTGATTGTTTATAAGGCCATATCGTGTAGTTGAAATGTTAGTTTAACCTTAAAAGTTCATAATATACAATAAAAACCTTGTTTTGAAAAAGGGAACAGACTCTTTCTAACCAATATGATTACTACGCATGTTACATCAAATACCAAGTTTCAGTAAAAATTCTTAATTTAATAATGTTGGTGAAATTATTAAAATAGGAAAGGCCTATTGCATAATCTTCATTCCAAAATAATTAGTTTTAATTTTTAATAAACATGTTATATTAGCCATGTGGGTGGGGTTTTCTCAGTGCTGGACCGAAATAAAGAGTCTCTAATAATTTGAAAAGACTATATCCATTATGTTAAAGGTAAAAAGCATCCACCCATAATACTTTTGGTTCTATTTATTCCTGGGATCCTTTAAAGTATCTTTTTCTTTTAAATGGACGCATCAGTTAAACTTGTCCTTAGATCAACCATAATATTACTATAGGATTACCAAAAGACCACTAGAGATGAAACCATGAATGTAAGAAGAAACTTTTGGGTAAAGAAACCGATCTCATTTATTTAATTAAGGAATATCTTCGTGGATTGCATGTGAACTTTTACTGCCATCAACCCTACACCATACTGATGACTTCTCTTTTGTTGGTTTTTTTTCTGTCCATCAGATGAGCGGTCGTGGGTGTCATTAAACTAAAGCCGCGTACACTGGCACGATAGATTCGTGGTACGTTGATGGACTAGAACTAGGTAACTATGGATTGTGCGTGAAGAGTCTGCCGCTTCCAATCAGACACCATCAATGGTTTTGTAAACGTTCTAAACATTTATTTTCGATATTAAAGTGTTGTGGGTTATAGATACGCACTATTGAATCCGTGCCGTCTGAATGAAAGACGATCCAAACCCTAGCTTCTCACTAAGGTAAATGGATAGGACCAGGCGAACAGGGTTCACTAGTGATGATCTATACCTGTCATACAATAGTTTCCAAAATCTAGCCGCTAGATCGTCGCTGACAACAGTTGTTCCAAGTAGAGAATTCTGACTCTGGTATGTTTCTATGGGTTTGAATGATACTATTGGTAACTCTATTAAGCATTATTATCAATGGCCGTGTGGAGTTTACAGATCTGACCTCAGAAAAACTATATGTGGTTGAATTATAGAGTATTGTTTTAACCCAATATATTTATGGCTCATAATCGGTGGGAAAAAACCTCAATTTGTTGTCACCTAAGCTATATTTAATGAACAGCACCTGCCTCATCATACTAGCTCTTTAAACCTTCACAGCCTTTCCACGTCTATTTCTTTGTCATGTAAGCTCCCTTGCAGAACATGCCTTTCATGTCTTCGTGATGAAGGACTTAATTAATTGCTGCCTCACTCTTGAAACCCTACTCTGACATAGCGTGAGCCTTGATTTTACATTCTCCGTAAAATTACTATTTACAATACCGTTTCCAATATATGAGGTAGGAAATCCATTACAACGGTAATATCCTGTATACATAGCAGGAATAACAGGAATATAATGTATTGGACTATTCCTTTTACAAATTCCCTCATTTTGATTATCTTTAATAAAATATAAACTTATTTAATAAACAGATAAGTGGAAATACTAAAAACGCTTTTTTGATTAGCAATGTGTCAATTCTGACATTAACAGTAGTAATAGAACACCTTGATAATAAAAAATTAAAAACAATATTTGTACCTGAAAATGATTTTTGTTCCATTATTTAGTTACAGCGACTACGCCGTACTAGCCTCGCGTGGCTGCAAATGTGTATTTATTGGCGGTTGCGGTAAATCTTATCTGAGCTAAACTCGACTAAGTGAGTGCGTGTCACTCCATGGGATTTTGTTGAGAGTTTGTTAGCATTTTAACATTGGTTTCATGTTTACCCTTTTCTATGATAAAACAACGGAAAATTATCTTAAAATAGCGCACACTTGCGTTGTAGCACCTTTTGTTATTCAAATAACGCCTATGAAACCTAAACGTAGTGAAGAATGTGGTATATATGTTAAGTGGCAAGACATTTTGAGAAAAATGTTTACCTGTTCACTACAAGTTTTGCATGCAACCTCAACAAAGTCTGTTACACAACACATTTGTATGATGCACTCCTACCTGGTTTTATATAATAGATTTTAGATAATGATGTCATTAGATTGTTAGCTATATACAGGCGCCGATCATTATTACAGTTTCGTAAGGCCAATTCTCAGTTCTAAACAGGTGTAATTGTTTCTTTTGCGTAATCTACTTTTGGAAAATATCTCATTTAATAATACTGTTGGTAGGCATTCAAATATACTTGAGATTTCCAGGATTATAATTATTATTTAAATTAAATTTCAATTATAAAATATAATCTAACAGATAAGAAGAATTTGCAGTACTTGCTGAAGTTGCTAGTAACTGATACCCGAAGTTTCACACGCACTTCTCAAAATCGCCTACATAGTGAAAGCATTTATGATGTAATGTTCTAGAACTCTATGATATTTTTCAATGAGAAGTATCCGTATATCAGGTACCATGGTTAAGAAATTAAAAAAGTTACATACGAGTTTTACTTCCCTCTGTTTAAATTCACTATCCGTCTAACGTATTTCTAATGCCATGGTTAAGTTTGCCTTTTGTCCCTATCAAGAAGATATATTACTCTTTTAAAATAATAAAAAGAATAAAGATGCATATTAAATATATTATCAAAATGAGACAACTCCCATAACGCTACGAAATATAGGTAAAAATGCATGAGGTTTAATATTTCTCTTAAGTAAGAATACTCAAGGCCATTTCACTACACCTGCCTCTTAAGAAGGTTTAATATGTTGTAACGAGGAAGTCGAGTTGATGTAGGGCACAATCCTGCCTAAACAATACGTCCTGCTGAAAACCAACTTTTGAAAAAGTGTCTACTTTAGACTCTTTTTATTTACTTCCTGTCAAAGATATTTTAAGTACCATAGTTATGGTTTGCCTTTTTACCCCGATTAAGTAAATAAATGTTTACGTACGACTATAAAGTTACTTTGGCAAAAAATGCTAAGTACGTTGTTTAAATTCTCTTGGGGTCTAATTTGTTGAGGTTCCATAGTTGAGTTTGCTGTAGCAAGTACAAAAAATAAATACCTATCTAGGTTTTGGAAACTAACTTAGTTTAAAAAGTGTCTACTACCTGTTTAAGATATGTCTATTGATGTAATTAGTTTTGATTTTATACCTCGGTTATAAAAATATGGGCATGCATAATATTAAAAATACTACTTCGGTCAAAAATATGTGATACCATCAATAGTGTTTTTCCGGTATAAGGGGAAGAGTGTGCCATTCCTTTGGTTTTCCATAAGATCCATTAAAATATTAGAACAATTTAAAGGGTGCCAATTTGGAGTAAATAGTATTACCAACGAATTCAATTTTTTAATTCTTCAATGGTTCAGTATGTAGTAAAACCTAGATAGTAATTTTTTTATATAAGTAGTTTTTATATATTAGACTATTGACTCCCCCCAAAAATGGAATATTTAGAGAGTAAGTAAAAAAATTAAAAAAGAACCCTACCAAACGACAAATTATTTTAAAGTTATTATAAAAAGAAGAATAATTGCACAAACTAGAGGTCTCTAATGTTACTCTATCAAATTTGATGTTAAATTAAAGTTTGAATTTTTTAAAACCCCCATTTTCTAAGTTGTATTTTAAAGTTATGGCAAGGCAGATAAAAACATTCAGTCATTAGTTAGTATCACAAGAATCAGCAAACACAAAAAACATGATTAAAATAGCATTCATTAGGTTTTGTTTTGTCTGACCGAAGTCCTGGGATTAGCAATGGCTGGTTTTGAAAAGTTCTATATTATTGGTTACCAGTTAATATGTGAGACATTCAGTCCAGTTACTGTGTAAAAAGAGAGGCTTTTAAGACACTCGGTATAATTTAAATGTAAACGAAGAGTCTGCCTTTTTACCTTTAGTTGAAAGTGTCAAAATCTGTTTAGTGTAAGTTGATTTTAACTAACTTTCGTAAATATTAAAATGATTTCCCTAAATTCTAAAATATTCCGGGCAAGATAAATAGCTCTAGCTTCAACTGTTCTTATTTTATGAAGAAACTTTCAAATGAGGTGTAACATTTAAAAGTTTTGAGACGCCCCTAAAATCCCATTTTGGGTAAAGAGGCAAAGTTGTAATAGTGAATAAAAAGTTCACCTCTATTTCGTAGAAATTTGTCCCGCGTTTCTGAACTCCATCTTTATCCATTAAAAGCTAGTGTGTATCCATACTTTTAACTTACACTACATATACATATTTTATATAATAACTATGACATTATTTTGAATATTTTAATTTATTAACACTATTTCATTGTAAATCTCTTACGTTACTGTGAGGACATGAGATTGGACATTCAAGGTGATATTTTTATAAGTCTGTTATTGTTTATCCGTTTTTT
>NW_025780637.1:0-68371 GCF_021130785.1 Homalodisca vitripennis | reverse complement strand
CGGCCCCTCACTGATGAGTAAGTTTTGCTTCTTTTTAAATTTTAGTGATTATTTTATTTTTCAAACTGTGAAGGTTAAGAGCACATGGTTTTCCAAATTGTAGTTTTTGCTTTTTATTAAATTTTAGTACTTCTGGCTGTTAACTAAATTTTTAAATTGGTTTTCAAATTAATTCTCTTACACTTTTATTAGTTTTTCACCCTTTCTTTTCGGCTTAAATTAATTTTCTGTCTCTCAGTGAGGACCAGTCCTAGGCTATATGTTACAGATCATTTTTAATTCTGCAGCTAATATTGTTTGTAATGTGTCCACGTGTTATGTAGTTTTTTTGTAAACAAACCCAGAGAGACTGCTGAAGGTTTCATTTTACTAAAATTTTTTAAGCCTTTCTGAGAGATGTAACGTTCTTCGGGTCTTTTAGCCCATAACTCCCCCTCTTTATAGCCTATATATTTATATTGACAGGAAGGTTCATTTTGGTGTGAAATTTGTTTGAAAAATTTTGTTTTTCTCTCGCTGGATAGGCCTATGTTATGTCATAGTAAATGAACCTGAGTATACTGACCACGGTATTCTTTATTTTACCTAGTTTAGTTTTGATCCGGCTTCCCGTTCGCCACCATGGGGGCGCGCTTCCCCCTGATGGTTGCTGTGGGTGTGCGAGCGGCGATTCACGGTTTCACTTGTATGACTGCCACTGCCACCTACATAATACCTGTATTGCCACTGAATATGAATAGTAAACACTAGCGTCTCACTGAACATCTATCTTCGGTTCTACACAGCTCTTACTTCATTACCAAGTAGCCAAATTTACCAATTTTGTGCAGATTGACATTTCCAAATATGATTAAATCGATTTTTACGTTTGATTAAATGTATTAATTTAATATATTTCATCACATAACTTAAAATACCATTGTTTGAAGAATGGAATATAATTGTTTTTATTATTCCATGATAAGTGGTAGGAGAATAGAACTTCGGATGATCCTTTTTGGCACTTTCATAATAGCAAATGTATGTAAAAGATTACTAATATTAAAATAAGATAGTCTTAAAGAACATATTTTAAAAAGTTGCAGTCTGTACATTTTGGAACTGGAATTTACGGAAACTGGGAGACAGATCGTAACCTATGAACACTTGCCTTTGCAGGTCAGGTATTCACTTTATTGAAGTGTAATAATAAATTATATATTATTTTTTAAATCAACGCATAATGTATACTTTTTTTACCGTCCAGGGCATTCTATTAAGTGTCGGCGAGTTTTTGGGTACACGATTGGGAACCCAAGCATACGGGAAACTGACAAAGGCATTGACAATTGAGAAAATTGGCGGAGGAAAGATGTATGAGTGCAAAAGATGTATGTTGAATATAATATTGTGCTATTAATGTTCAAATTGTTAATATCGATCATGCTTTTTGCTATATGATTTACATCGTTTACGGTAATACAAAGTTTGAATTTATATAAACTAACTATAATAATCGGATTATAGTTAGTTAGACATTACCTTCAAAAGACAAAGACCCTAAAATTATGACGGATTTTGTTGTAATATTACTTTTTCTTTCTATTAGTTAATTTTAGTCGAGTTATTGTCAATATTAATTTATTTTGATATTTATTATTCGTTATATTTAGATGTTTGTAAAAATGTGTTGTAAAATATGTTCAGTAACTGGTTAAGATATAAACCGATAGAAATGTTTAAAATATTGAATTTTTTTTTTTTAATGAACAGTTCCTGCCGAGGAACGGGTGGTAAAAAATACATTAGGTAACACCTTTACGTAATGGGCTAAAAAAGGAAGAAAACATAGGTCCAAACAGTGTCTGTGACCGTTACAATTTATATCAGTAATAATGATTGTGCCAACTCTTCTCCTAACTCCTTATACTTTGGATGACGGGCAGAATACGGCAAAACGTCCGACCTATAAAAGATAAAAAAATCTGGCCGTAAAATAATTTCGGCCCGATTTCAAAGTACAACAACATTGGTAACATTTTGCGTGAGAGTAACATCATTATGACATATTTTAAATAACTTTTTAGTCTCACAATGAGCAGTCGCTTTATTTGGCAGACCTTATCTTCTTACATGAGAAATAAAACAGCGACGATGAAAGAAGCCAGAAATTGATGTTAAATTTAATGACAAAAGCTTTACTTACAAGGTAAGAATCAAAGAAGGGGACAGAGTAAATTATATAATAATTTGATTCAAAGCCACGTGTTCAAACGCCCGGAATCAGTGGAAAGACTGCAAAACATACCAAAGGTGCTTATTTATGATGGCGATATGATGTATCAACCAATGCCGAAATCTATAGATTAAGAAAAAAAATTTTAAAACCTGAAAATAGTACCCGATGAAGATGACATTAAAGTGTTCACCACCTTCATTAAAGAATCGGAGAGAAAATACTATCGCCTCTTGCAAACCTCAAAAACGTGTGTTAAATTGCGAAAAACCTATGCGAGGCAGTAATCTGTCACATACTAACTCTGAGCCGAAGACGACCTGCTGCAGCCACTCGAACCCTCGTGTACCATTATTAGGCAAGAGGAAACCACAACTATGCCTCCACCAGTGTGCTGGCTTCCTTGAATGAACAGGAGAGAGAATCATACAGTGCACTTAACTTTGTTTTTTGGTACCTGGTGAATATGAATCCTAATGATTACCAAAGGAGAAGTTCCCATTTATACTGTATGCTGTATTTTTGTATACTTATGAACACAGTCGTTTGATGTAGTGAGCTGAACCAACATACATATTCATACAGCATATACGCGGATACAAAGGCTTCCATGACTGCCACTGCCACCTACTTAATACTGTATTTGCCGCTGAATATGAATAGTAAAACACTCACGTATCACAGAACATCTATTTTCGGTAGTACTCGTACACAGCTCTTATTTCATTACCAAGAAGCAAACATGTTGATCAAATTCATAATTACAAATATGGTGCGATCGTTTTTTAATTTCGAAATGAATTTTTTAATTAAAATTATTTTATCACAACTTTTTAAAAATACCGACCTTTTAAATAAAGGAAAAAATTATTTATTATTTGTTATTACAAATTATTTTACGGTAAAGTGGTAGGAGTGCGAAACGGAATTCTGGAGATCCTATAATTAGGAAAACTTAGGAAGTGACAATTTTTGTTTATTAACATTTTTAGATTTCATAAAAAAAATACTAAAATAAATAGCAGTTTTTCAAGTATAATGTCCTTAAATCACAAATAAATTAACATGTCACTCTTTAAAGTTTATAACTTAAAAATATACTTTAAAAATTTTAACAACAATATCGATTGCATGACTTTAAACATAACTTGAAACTTGAAAGATATTAAACCATATAACAAATTTGGAGTCACTTTATCCAATCGAAATGAAATTAAAAATTAAATTTTGTTTCATTGCAAAACACTTTATACAAAACCTATATTAAATTTATCAATTCGGATCGGATCGGATCGGATTTGTCTTCGGATTCTACATAGCTCTTATTTCATTACCAAGAAGCAAACATGTTGATCGAATTCATAATTACAAATATGTTGTGATTGTTTTTAAGTTGGAGTGAATTTTTAATTTGAGATAAATGTAAGATGCTTTGAAGTGATTAAATGTAATGTAAGTCATTAATGTAACGTATTCGTGTAAATATATCGTAATGAAGACACCATTTTAATGGATCCATTTTTGCGCGATTGGTTTTCAGAGCTGTCTATGAAATTGCTTAGTTCTCTTTAATGTTATATGAGTTGGATGTTAAGAAGATAAATTACACCACCTTAATATACAGATTTATTACTGCAGTTATTAATGTAAACTCTGAATGTTATTCTAAAAAAGCTTGCATGCAGCTTTCATGTAACGTTTTGAAATTGATCTGAAAATAAACAAAATAATTTTTTTGCTACATTAAATTAAATTCACATTATTTATTGAATCGAATGAAGATTCCATTAGGTAATGAAGTGGCGGGAGATAGCGGTAATCAGTCCGCTTGGATTTACGAGGCCGGAGACCTGTCACCCTCCCCCGCACCACGAATTCAAGTGTTGAGTCTCCCGGCATAATTACCTCCCAATTTGTTGCGTTAGTCCCGCGAGACGTAGTTCGTTATTGTTACGGCGAAGATTACGTGTAATATGGTGGTCGAGATTGCAAAATTTAATTTTTAATATTTATTTAATTAGTTTTTCCCAGCCTCAATTTTGGAGAAAAACTCTAGCGGCTAGATTTAGCGGTTTCATTAATAAGATATATAGATTATTAGAGATATTGCTGAATATCAACACATCGTAGAGATCCTTACGAATCCAGTCTCAGAGCCATTTGTCGTCTCAGATGTCATAACATTCCGGGTCGAGCAATTTCTATTCCGCAACTGCAAATTGTTATTGGGTCGTTACGTTTCGCAATCCTTGGACATATCCTGGATTGATCTATTCCTTTCTGTTATCATAGTTCAATATGTGTGATTGCGTATTTATGTAGTTATTGTTTCATAACATCATACTTGTGCAAATACATTTCATTAAAATAATAATTAGTTCAAAACTTTTTGCTAAGGCAGTTTAGGTGTTTATGTAATTATACAGTTTAATTAAAATTTTTGTACTAGATGTCTCGCTTCCTGTTTTCCTGAGTCAAAATAAATTGGATGGAATAGTTTTTATGTATCTATTTTAAATGACTACATGAACAGTATTAATTATTGCGTATTGTGTACAATAATTTGACCTTCTAACAATATATGTAATATAGACTAAAATCGATGTATAGGAACATATTTTGGCACTTAATGATAGCAGAAGCCTGTGAAAGATTACTAACATTAATATGAGATGATCTTAAAGACTAGATATTAGAAAGTTTCCAAGGGCTATTCATATTGGAGAGTTTAAATTTATCATTTTTTATGCTTTGTGTTTCTTCAAGTGTTTTCTCTCTCACTGCCAATTTATCAAGTACAGAGTTAAAGCAATACGTAAAGAGCAAGTAACCAATCGACAGAAGGTCACGTACGACACATAACTCCCAGTAACTGACCGATACCTCACACTGACAGGAGCCACCACGTGTGTATCCGGCTTAATTTAACTAAGATCGGCATTGAAGTCGGGTGCTCTTTTGTTGATTCAGATTTAATATTTTAAATAGAGATATGTAAAATATTATGCCATATTAATTCAGAATCCAAGGTAGCGGATTGGAGATGTCCATCAAAATGTAATACTGGATTTACTTATAGTTGATGTGTATCTTAGGAATACATTACAACAAAATTAAGGGGGTTGATTTTTGTATTCGACTTTATGCACTATTTATGAAAGTAATAATGAAAAATTAATATAAAGACAACATAACGAAAATATAAACATGAATAAATATGCTAATGATATCAAATTGGTTGTTTAGTAGCATCTGATTAGATCCTTCAAAAAACTATGTTAATCTAATTGTTATATACATGATAATATTTCAATAGTTAGATACTTGTCTTCGAAATTTAAATTGTAAATTAAAAAAATACCAAGTGCTGTTACAAGTTGATCTTTCTGTTTGTGTTAATATGCACACATGTGCCCTGTGGGATGTACCTTGCATTTATTCACAAGACAAGCCGTAAAATACTTTTTTTGCATAGCAATTTTTGCATAGCATTTTGATTAGGGAATTCAAATAGAAAATATTCACAATTTAGATCAAGTTTGTTTTAGTTAAATTGTTTACAGAGTTTTAAACCCATATCTAAAGCCTACGATAACCGTTTGAAGAAGAAGTATAGTAAATACTTTAATATCTTGGGATGTTGATAAACGACAAAATTTGGTTTAATAATAGTGTCCTAAATGTGAAAATCCAGGCAAGTGAGGCTCGGAGAAATCTCTTATTGAAAAAAACAGTATTTGGTAAGAAAATTTCTTTAAGATTTTTTATTGACGATGGAAGGTTTGAGAAGATTATAGGATTCGGACATTTGTCATCCTCGTATTTTTTCAGAAAAATATACCACTGCGTTTCGAAGATTGAGATCTATCCTCTTGTTCATTGTAGAAAAAGATTCTAAGACATTAAAAAACTAAAAGATGTGGTAATGGACTGCCACTCAATGTTAAAATACTTAAGTGGTACCTTTCGAACTGCATGAAGTGCATACTGGAGACAATGAACCGAAGCGACCATTACAAGTGTTAAACATAGGAGCATAAACATATCACACCCGAACGAACGAATGAGCAGCTTAGCTTATCATCAACAATACAATTTACAACGAATATACTTCACTAATTAATAATAAAAAGGTTTAACGCCCTTTTAAGGTTAATTTTGTCCATCCTCATGGACCGCTGGCGTGTGCGAGGACTTTACCAAGCGGAATATAAGTTTTGTGGATATGTCATCAATTACTTTACATCATCTCTAAGTTTTGAATTCTGAATTTAGAAGTAAAGCAAAATTTTCTCGATTTCATAATAAGTTAGGTGTTTAAACATCTTACTACTAATGTCCATTAGAGTAAGTTTGTGGTATATTCTATTATGAAAAACGTTTAATTTTCATAGTAAAACGAAGAACTCGTGAACTTGGGTGATGCGAGAAATTACAATGCTTTGCATGCTTGTCCGCTGCCACTCACATAATATTACAACTGTCACTGAGTATGAATAGTAAATAGCAAGACTCACTGAGCGTCTGTCATCTTCTCGTGGAGTTTCGACATTAAGCTCTTGTAAACTCACTTTGACTGAGTCTGTTATAAACAGAGATTGATGCATTCATTATCATGTAGCTTTAGGACTTGAGAAATCTGCTAAAATTCTTCCTACCAAAATGACGTCCAACGCTCTCAAATAATAATTGAACAATACTAATTTAATGCGCAACCTAAAATAAACTCTGGTTATATAGTATTTTATAAAGTTTTCTCTTTGTTAAAAAAGTATCAAAGCTAGAGGTGTCACCATATTTTTCACCACCCAAATTAGAATCTTCCAAAAGAACAGTATAAGGGTAAAAACGTAAATAAAATAGTTTTTATAATAAAGCCAATAGAGATAGCAGTCAGTTTGTACGGGAAACATATCCATTACAGTAGAGAGGAAGTGACGTCAGACCAGACAGGAAACCGGAAAACTGCCATTAGAGGTGAGCTGCCCTAGAGCTGTGGCGGCGTGCTGGCTGCATAATTAACTGTCTGCAGGCGCAAGTAACACTAGCAGACCTTCTGCTTTGATATCCAAATTTAATGCAAAAACCATTAGGCCTTCAGTTTTATTTACATTTGTGAATTCTAAACTAAAAATACTACTCTAAAAATTAAAAAAAAAAAAAAAAAACTTAAGAAACGATAAACCGATTAAACTACGGTATTGTCCAGTTGGGTGCATCACCATAGTTATGTGATCTTAGTCGTGCTCTTATCACCTACGCGCTTATCATGATACTATAACACGAATAGATGTGTTCTGTCGAAGATAAAATTACTGGTTTTGAATTAATTATTTTTCCGATTTGCTTAAATGAACTGTTTGAACTTTCCTTAGCTATCGTTGGGTAGTATAGGTATTCAGAACCAAAACAATGACACCTAACTTTTTGTATGCAGGAAGAAATGAAAAACGTATCGGCTGTGAAGACTAGATGAATGCATCGGGGAATGGATAATATTTATCCTTTGGGCGGGGGGTTAACGTAATGTTACATGTACAAGAATTTATATTTCTGTTTAAAAAGGTCGCATTCTCAGACGGCTTAATGCTCGTAAGTCTTTTTCAGGACTTCGGGGAAGGAACTGTTGCTCGCAAGATATTACAGAACGAATTGAATTCATGACGGAATTAATGGGTGATTGTGGTCTCAGCCGTTTCCATCCCAGATGAAGAGAAGAAATCATTTTTCCACCTACTCTTTTCCTTATCTACCTAGCTCGTGGATTGAAGAGGACAGGGGTAGTGAATTTCCTCTCAGTAGAACTTCATCGCAGCACTTTGCATTAAACATAAGTCGGTCCACCCACCATACTCTGTACTGAATTGTACCTACAGATCAACTTATCCCTGTAACTAGTGGCGATCAATATAGGTTTTTTCAGATGTAACATCAATTTGTTTCGGTGTCCAATTTGTGATCAGCTTGGCAAATGAGGTTTAAAAACTCTTAAACAATTATTTTTCTTTGATCCGTGCGGCATTTATAACTTTATTTATTATTATATTAACGCACGTTTAAAATTTACAAACTCTGATTATAGCCTTATGTGGCCAACATATAAAAAAAAACTATTAAAAGTCATTGGATCATTGGTTGTTGCACACTAACTTTACGGGTTGGCAACTTTGTTTTCCGATAGAAGCTAGTAAAGATGAAAACTATCATCGATCAGCAATGCACATTTTTATTATGAGTCTTTAAATTAAGAATGAGGTTTTGGATGCGCGGCTCTCTCTCTACTGATCCACAAATAAATACGAATTAGTTGCTAGTGTTTGTTCGAGATAAATTAATGTGTGGCAGGTGAAATTGGAAATCCTGTCAAAGGAACGAGTCAAGGATGGTAGTTACAGTATACAAGAGAGGCCTGTATTATAGAACCAAACAAAACCTTTCCGATTATAAGGAATAAAATTTTTAAAATCACTGTAAATTAAGCAAAATTTAGTTCATTCCAGTGTTACAATAAAAAATTGTTATTGCAACTTTAAGGTGGAAAAGGATTTTTTTCATACTTTTCTCGGCAAACTGGCGTCTGCAATGAAGGTAGTTAATTCATAGTCGTTCAACTTCTATATAAAACGCGCATTAAAAGAAGAGAATATACAACATGTTATTAAAGAAGATGTGTTCCATGGCATACAATGTTTCTCCTAGTTCAGGACTAAGCGCCGAGGCATGAGATTGATGGTGCTGGAAAGGTTGGCAGCAAGGTAGGGCGATATTATTATTAGTGACCCCTCGGCTCGCTAGCAGAGTGTGTTTATAAATGCAATTTTTGCAAACGTACTCCTACTTAGATATAAAGGAAGGTATTACCCTGCAAAGTACGTATAATGTTAATGACATTTGAATGGCCTTGAGTGTATTACATACATTTTTGTGTGTCGAATACATTTGAAAAACACAAGTCTTTACACGTGAGGGGATGTTTGAGTGCGATTGAATTACATCATTTAGCTACCAGAAAGACCTATATATTAACATAACACCTAAATTGGTAGTTTTTATGCAATTGTGTTAAAGCTTAATATAGAAATAATACGTAGCATATTCTTCCTCTGTTTAAATATCATTTGTTTACCGTTGACGGTTTCTATACTACTCGTATTATGACAATGGGCTCTAATTACATTTTTGTAGTTCATTTTAATAAATTGACTATAAAAATAAGGATAACTTCAGTAAAGAGAGGCAGAATCGCTAAGATACCTGTCCATATTAAGATTAATGCAGTAATTTCGACCGAGACCGCCGCCGTGAAGAGATTACCTTATCTGACCGCACCGCCGCGCCGCCACGTCATTATGTGCCTTTCCTGTCATCTGCATTGATCAATATAAAAGTCGAGGTATCAGTGTGAAAACTTTTCAAATATTTATAAACGTCAAATCTTTCTATTTTCGATACTAAGGTAAAAAAAAATATAAAATCTTAGATTTTAAGGCACAATTGAGTTTTAAATATATTATCTAATTAGATAGTAAGATGCTCATACACCAAACCGTTCATTATTACTGTATTTACACCTACTGTTTGCTTTACGCTAGTAAAATATGCAGTATTGGTTCCCATGTCTGTATTTGCTTATTAAATCAAACCTACTATAAGATGAAGATATACAATTTTATAGTATGCTATGAATATAAAAATGGCTGAAGGGTTATAAAAAACAGATTGCATTTTGTAACTTATATACATAATGTAAAATATCATATCCTTATCTATATATAAACTGTAAGACGTATTGGCTTTGTCAGATAATGAAAGTATTTCTAACCAATATTCAAAAGCAAACTATTTTTCAGCTGATCAGTTCAGTTTCAGCTGATGAGGTGCAACTGTTCAGGGACGACGCTAGGAGGTGTGGTGAACTCATATATTGGCACAATGACGAGTATCGTTTACCGCCGAGGATCGGAACTCTCTGGGTCACCTGCTCGTTACCATGACAATCGAGTTTCAACGCTACTCTACAATATCCTGCACGTCACCTGTTTTCCCCATCTCTTTCACCTGGAAGGTCCTGAAAGGTGGAATGACACAGTTTGCTCCAGTAAACAGATCCCACTCTCGCTTATGCAGCTGTCATTTCTCTTGGCGACGGGGGTTTTGCAAGGACTGTACTGTGTAGCTCTCTCCCGCAGCAATTGTTGACAACAACCTTCCTCGAAAAAGACTGTGCGGCTCCACATCCAGAAATCCTCGCTGATAACATTCATTCAATCGATGCCATAAAGCGGGCCGTATCACAACAACTCATTTTTGTGTGGTTTCCCAAAATTAACATGGCTATTCGTAGGAATTCGTTTCTCTCACAGTTATAAATAAAGAAATATTGTTGTTTCTATTAATAACACAATTGTAACTGTCACTGATATTAAATAAATGAAAATACCTCAAATTCTGTTATCTTAGATTTATCAAAGTTAATAACACCAATTTAAAAAGCTATAAACGATTTATTGAAAAAACCAATTAAGTTTCCAATATTCGAAGCGTGGAGTAGCCTGAACGTACTTCAAAGGATGCTCGACTGTTACTGGGAATTTAGATATAACGACGCTTTTCTGACATTCTTGATTTTTATTTTTATACATTAATCTTTACAAGTTAATGAGCAGTTTACCAATAGAAACTTTAACAACAGTAATGATTATATTAACTACTTAATTAATAACTATTTTGACTTAAGTGTTAAAATTAATTTGTTTGAAATGGAGGTGGAGAAATTTATGTTAAAAAGGACAACATAGACTTATTACTTTCTACTTAATTTTCACCATGAATGTTAATTGCAGTGTACACAAAATATTTTGAAATAAGAAAAACATTCTTTAATAAAAAAAGTTATGAATATGTAATTTTTTTTAATTTTTCTTTTCTTGTTTTTTACAGTGGCCCTAAACTCATTTCTTCCTATGGTAGGTATTTTTGTTTTTTGTATTCTATATTATGTATTAATTAGATGTGTTTTTTAATACATATTTCTCGTTAAACTTCTTATACTTATATGAACGAAATATTGCATGAGTGTTACATTAATTAAATTACATTGGGAAAGTGTGTAATATAAAATTTGTATTTTTCAATTTTAAGATAGTGGAAAATTTAAAAATTATGGCTTAAAATTATTTACTACGCACGCATTTTGCATACATTGTTGTAAAAGAATAGTAATTGAACTGTATTCATTTTACGTTATTCTGTATGGCAAACGTTTTTCTTGAGGAAGAAAGTTCTACTCGTGTTGTAGATTTACAATACACATTATTTTTTCCTATAGAAAAACACTTATTTGAAACTTTAAAGTGGAAAATAAAACAGATATTTTAAAACTGAACTGTATCAATATACAACTTGAATGAATGTTAGGAACGTTAATTGTATCTGGTTTTAATTTTAAACGATATAAAACTAACTGAAGTTCCTTCCTTGCCTTCTTCTTCCTCCGTGTAATTAGACATCGTGGCCAATGTTCGACACCAATTATTGGGTTTCATCAGTTGACAAAAGGTCCATCCAACGCTAACTCCGTAGAAATAGTAGTGTCCCACAACTCCGTCATTATAATTTTGTTCTGATTATTTGGATACAAATCTAATATATCGTTTGTTATTTGATATAACAATATTTTACCTATGATCAGAAAGTGTGGAAATGCCTATTTAGCAATGTATTGAAAAATGAAGAAGATTAGGATTTGATAATTTCAGCGTTATAAAAAGTTTCCGAACGTAAAATGTTTAGTAATAGTTGAAATTAATTATCAATTATTAAAGCGCAGCTATGGTGGGTAGGGTTGTTTATTTTCGAATGTTTGCTTTTAGTTCAATTTCACCTCAGAGCGGCGACTATGATCTCAGGACGCTGTTACAGACTTGACTTCTGGAATCCAGAGTCCACCCGATTTTTTCCGAATTGATATTAAACCGTTCATTATATATTTTTATATTATTTCAGCAAGATATATAGACATAATTTTTTAAACAATGTAGGATAACATATGTAAAAGCATTTTCTATAATTTCGCTGAGAAATGTTGTGAAATTTCTGAAGGTGGTGTTTAGACGCACTGTTTGTAATGTATTTGTTTTTAGTTATTGTAACTTAAATATTGACAGATATAAAATCATTTTTGGGCTACAAATACATATGTAATGACTTAAATTCTTGATTTACTATAATTTATCACAACCATGGTCGTATTCATTTATTACATAAAACAGAGCCAACGTTATTTCAGTGTATAAATAAAGTTCACAGTTGAACCGCTTCATACGGCTTCACAGGTGAATAACGTCTGCTAGTGTTTGATACAATAAATTGTCACAGCACATTTAGCCGTTGTTCTCGCTTCATACCTTTGCTGTTATTGCTCTCTTTAGATTTTAACTTAATTTTTATTATTCAAAACTGCTTTGTAAAATAGCAACTTATTTTAATCTTAATATGTAACTAATTGTGATGAGTTTGAATCAAAATTAAGCGGAAAATTTCCGAAAATAGTTTAACTCATTTAAAAAGTTATTGTAAATGCCTATCCGTCTCTATTATAAAGTAAAATGCTTTTTCTATGTAACCGTTCAATCCATAATATTAAAATTGCAAAATACCCTGTAGAGAATTTAAAACTTGAACATTAGGATGTGCAATTTGTCTACTTTAATTTATAAATACAATTTATTATAAAACAAATATAAAGTAGATATTTTCTGAAAGAATAAGTCAAATGATGTGCCATTCATTGCAAAGATGTAAAAAAAAAATTACTTTTTATGAATTTTTACTAAAATTTTATCTTTTTCTAAATTTACTTTACACTAGTAAACAATACTAACTAAGCCTAAGCACTGCAAAAAACTGCTGTTAAATAGCCGATTGTTGATGAAAACTGTTATAAACAAAGGTTATTTCTATACAGAAATTACGTATTATATTGGTATTATATTTTTAGGAAATTATTATCTTATTTCAGTTTAGCTGTTTCTTATGATCTTTCCTTAGTATCACCTACCATAATCTTTATTGGTATTATATTTTTAGGAAATGATTAACTTATTTCAGTTTACTTGTTCCTATGATCTTTCCTTAGTATCACCTACCATAATCTTTATTGGTATTATATTTTTAGGAAATGATTAACTTATTTCAGTTTACTTGTTCCTATGATCTTTCCTTAGTATCACCTACCATAATCTTTGATGCACTTTCTTTGTTTCTTTCTTTGATTAGCTTTTAGAATCCTCTTCTGTTTCTTGCCCAGAACAGAACGACAACGGACTACATAAAGATAATTTGTAGGGAATTGCAATACAACTACGAGTAGGTACCTGCCAAGTAAAACAGTTATCGATCAACATATGTATAAAGAATTATACAATTCTCGATATAAGCACGCCCGTTACTTTCAGGTTTATCAAAGACAAAGGTGCTGGGCAGCACATAGCAGAAGCACATACCTGAATATTTGAAAACTTAGCTGTCAACCCCATTCTTCTCCTTATTCTTTAAACATAAATAGGCCATTTTATCGCCATCCTTATTCAAGGTTGAAGTGTCAAGAAATCGAAAATGCTTTACTATAAAATTTTCCTGGAGGTTTTGTGGAATGCGAAGATTTTCAACGAAATTGTCAGACCATATAACAAGTAGCGTAAGCAACAGGAGATACTCTGGAAAGGTCTTAAATGTATTTTTTGTCTGTTGGAGCCAGAAAAAATAAAAAAATTTAAATAAAATCACACTAATGAAACTAATTCCACCATTGTGATGAGTTCATGTGAACAGCGCTGGTTACACAGTCACGTCTCAGATACAAGTAGAGCTAAGTGGCCAATAGCTGTGTGACTTCCTGCTGAAACCACTGACATACCTGGCTCCGTATCAGTCCGTTACCTTTCTTCAGTACTCTTTTACCTGCCAATGTATAGATAAAAATGAAAATTTGTACCTTAAATGGTATGGAATTACGGGAAATATATCATATTCAGTAAAATACTGGTACTTAACTGTTACTAATTTAATAAAAATGTACATTAATTACCAAAAATAAGAGACCGAGAAATAGGCTTTATTTCCTTTTGTCTTAAAAATTAACTGTGTATAATAGAATTTTTACATTGTTTGCGAATATACATTATGTTGCTTGAATACAATATTCCAAGGATAACGTGATTTAGTTCTTCCAAAAAAATGAACAGTGAAAATGTCTAAGTATGCTTGCATTTGCTACATACTTACTGCTTAATTTGAGGAAAACGCGTTTTAAAACTTTGACAGTATGATTTCCAGGTGGAACAAAAAGCTGGATGCTGTACAGGAGTGACAGGAGCAGGTGACGGACCTGCCGAGGTTTCACGTCGCACGCAGCACCACAATAAGCTCTTTATCACTTTAAAGCGCTTACGTTATTTACGCCCGAGGCTTTGCTTGGCACTTAATTAATTACATTATAACTAAACATGGGCTGATAATTTACCATAAACACTCTGAAATTTAAAACTCATATTTACATCAACAAAAATACATTAATGAGTGAATATATTTTCACTAAACATAATATGCTTTTGCTATAAACTAAATAAGTTTTTTTTTAACATTACCATAGTAAAATATTCAGCTGTAGCATAATATAGTTTTGGAAGTGTTGAAGAAATTTACATAATGTCTTATAATACTTTTCCTGTTCTTCAGTATTTCCGTGATCATTAATACATTGCCAGGTAACAGAGTACTGAAGAAAGATAACTGACTGAGACAGAGCCAGGTATTTCAGCGGTTCCAGAGGAAGTCACACAGCTATTGGCCACTTAGCTTCTACTTGTATCCGAGACGTGACTGTGTAACCAGCGCTGTTCACATGAACTCATTCACAATGGTGGAATTAGTTTTCATTAGTGTGATGTTATTTAAATTTTTATTTCTTCTGGCTCCAACAGACAAAAAATACATTTAAGACCTTTCCAGAGTATCTCCTGTTGCTTACGCTACTTGTTATATGGTCTGACAATTTTGTTGAAAATCTTCGCATTCACAAAACCTCCAGGAAAATTGTTTAGTAAAGCATTCTCGTTTTCTTGACACTTCAACCTTGAATAATGATGGCGATAAATGGCCTATTTTTTTTAAATAATAAGGAGAAGAATGGGGCTGACAGCTAAGTTTTCAAATATTTGGGACAGCTATTGTGGACTTATTAGTGTGGAAATAAAATTATTAGCGTTTTTTATTTTTAATTGATTAGAAATGAGTTTAAATATTGAAATTCATAAGTACGTTTAAGATTTTCTTCGATTAAATACTAACAAATGTTTTTTTAAAATCCTTGGATCCATAAAGTTTCTTTGTAGAGAGCGGTTTTAGATGTGGGGCTGTGCTCCGTTCATTCCAAACAGTTTTAACTTGGCATCTACCTCTAGAAAGTACTTGCAGATTTTTGCTATACAAGAGTCGCTAGTTATGAAGTCATCGTGCTAGCACATATACATGTGTAAAATGCTATTGCACTCTTTAATATTTTTAAACTGCAACATACAAAATCTACAAACTTTGTTGCATTTGGGGGCGGCCTGTGGCGAGTTTGGCGGAAATATTACATTACAGCCTAGGTCAATATGCAAATCGTTTTTAAGGTCTTTATTAGTAGATCACAATGTAGAAAAAACCAAACTGCATAAGCTTTTTTATTTGACAATGGCAGCTGGTGAAAAAACCGATATTGAACCTTTATTGGCTGCCATTTTGCATAAGATAAACGTTTTATAAATAAATGTATTAGAGAATAAAGCTTTTTAAGTGCATATCACGTTCAAATATAAAGATTTCTTTAATTACACCGCATAATAGATAAATTAGAATGGTATCTGTTGCATTATTGTACTTACTAGCATAACGTAAACTATTGTTCTATAACATAAGTTTCATTATCACATATAATCCAAGAAAATTGGTTTAATATGGCATTTAACTTTACAGTTTAGTTCTCATTATATTACATTATAATTAATGACTGTTGTTAGATAACTTGTTTCTGAAACAATTTAGAAAACATGGTATTAATCATAAAACATGTTTTTTTCTTAGAATACTAATATTAGAATAATTTAATGCAGTTGTAAGACAGTTCTATCGTTTCTGTCTTTTAATCATATTAAAAGAAAAAGTATGAAACAAGAAGTTACGAAAGTTCAGTCTCGTGGAAATAATAAGGATAAGAGACTTTGTTATTAAATGTTGAGAGCAGACCTGGTAAACAACTTCACTTAAATAACATATTTAATGGCAAGAAGAATAAATCACCTTTTACAATTTTTATAGTTTTTATTTGTACTTTGTACATTTCATATTCGAAATATTCATTTTCAGGTACCTTTCATAATAGTCTGTACAAGATTAATGCACAATATCTTTTCACTCTGCGACTCAGAGCTAGTTTACTACCATTTTAGAAATCAATTATTTGGTCAAAAACAGTCTTGTTTATATTTAAATATGTCGATGTTGACTACTCATATCACAGGACCCTTGTGATGCCATTGGAATTGAATTTGATATCATTACAACATCGCTGGGACGTCCGTAAGAAGCATCGGTCCTTCAAATCTGGTCGACGAATTTAAATCAGTGTTATATGTAGTTTGTTGGTGATTTTATTAATTAAATATTGGAAGAGAATCGTTAAATATAGACGATGAAAAACTTGTCAATGAACGTGAGTCACCAAAGAAAAGTAGCCTTAAATGATCAAAGAAAACATGTTAAAACCTAGCCCAGTCATACTCCTCACGCCCAATATATCGCCTTTGTCACCGACACCCGATAACTGCTCTGTTTATCGCGGTTTAGCATCTCTCTCGTGGCGAGTACACACAACCGAACGCTTTGTCTCGTTAGTTTGGTACATTTAGGTAATAACTTTTTTCTAAAGCAAAATAACTTAAAATAAATTGTTCTTATATAACCTTTACCGAGATAAGATAGTGATCCGAAAAGCACGTTTTAATTTGTTTTGTTGCCCAATAACGTGTACTATTTCTTTACATATAGGTAACATGATTTCAAAAATTACATAATTTTTTAACAAACATATATTCCAATATTATTTTGAACCTTTATCCCCAAAGTGTGATTTTTATTACTACAGTTCCTTTACATATTTGTAACATTCAAAAACAGACATCTGTTTATAACAAACATGTATTCCAATATTATTTTAAACTTTTATCCATAAAAGTTATTTTTTATTACTACCCACAGCACAATATATATGTCCAAAACCTGGGCTGACAAATTCTGGCGGTTTTCCTACGGAACAGACACTTGGATACTGAATTGTTTGGCCATAAAACAATATGAAGTGCGGTTACAAACTGTCTGTTTCTCTTGTGCAGACGAGTTCTACTGTCTGTGCTCCTGGTGTTCATATGTTCAAGAATAGAAAGTGTATATAATTACACACTCTTCTCATAACCTTTTTTATGATAGATATTTGAAGTTTCTTTGCAGTAATATAGTTAGATATAAAGCGTTACATCAATAAAGGACAATTTAAAAAGTCTTGTATCCTGACGTGTAACTCAAAATTTTTAAAGGGCACTTTATAGTCATGAGATACCTTATTTTAAACGTCTTTGTACATATGTTAAAGGTACTGAGTAATGCAGCACCATTTCAAGGTAGCGGACAATTTAACCGACATCACTATAGGTATTGGGCACAGGAAAATATTAACTGTTATCAAGTCGATCACACTCAATGCCCACGGTGGTACAACATATTGATCGGTATAGTCGGCGATATATATTTTTTTCATTGGTGGTAAATTTTATAACCTACCCATCGGATAACCAGACAGGAAGTAACAATTCGGCAGCCTTGTCCACTTTACCTTAACCAACTAGACTCTTTGATGGGCCTTTCTAAAGTCATACAGGTCAAATCATGTTTTACAGATTAAATACCAGTATTCATCGAGAAGGATTAAGAAAACAAATTCAGTGGACTGCTACACTGTCAAGGGGACAGCCCGTAAAGAGTTAGAAAAAAATGTTTAATAAGTCGATTAGTGTATGAAATTAAAGGTAAAATAATAGAATAAAATACCACAAAGCCAACCTTAAAAGGTTGTATGTAACAAAAATAGTAGCAATCACAACGGTGACACAACAAATATTCAAAAATCAAATTGAAGGTTTTTGCTTGGAAAACCAGAATTTATGTACATTAATTTATTCTTAAGACGCTGGAAGTCAAGTCATGTTCGCATAATGAATAATAATTAAAGTCACACATCTGATCTCAAAAAGTTCATGAAATATATCTGATAATATGACGATTTCGTACGATTAGTTTAAATTAATTGCCAGTAATGTCATACTTATCAAACCTCAGTAACTCCATGAGAAGCGATGTAGACGCTTTCAGCGCCCCTCGTCTCATTGTCTCTGAGCACTTGATCCCTTTCGTATTATACGAGTCTCATCTACTGAATATCATTAGCTTCTCATTAACATTTAAAATTTTATACAACGATGATAGCTGAATATCAAATGAACTAAGACGTCTAATGGAAATCAAGGGAAGGGAAGATAATCTGCTAAAATGCTAACTCTGTTATAGATTAGAACATTTCTAAAATTAATAAAGTGTTTATGATGTAGGAAGATAAGATTTTTGTCTTCCTGAAGACTTGGTCTATGTCTTATTAGTCTTGAAAACTTTAAAACAGCATGGCTTATATTTAAAAATTATTTTTTTGTGGTTACTTGTAAAAAAATTATATAACCTCGTGAAAATTTAACAAAGTAAATTATACGAGTATCTGACACTTACGAAGTAGTATTATACTAGAAGCAACATTAGCGACAAACTAAAAATTATAGTACAATACAAATATAATTATGTTGCTTACAATACAATTTTTTTCCTTTTTTCGCAAACGTAACCGTCAACAGTAGAAAAAAGGTTTCAGAAAGTTTTGAGTTAGAAGCGTCTGTTCATCATACAGTAGAAGATTAATTTAGAAAGTTTGTGTTTGTAAAGCGGCGTTGGAGGGAGTAATAACCGCAACTCTAAACGGTATTTCAATATATATTTACTGTCAAGCTTTGCCTTTGCAGTAGAATATACTGAGCACAACCTCTTTGTATTTTAATGCATCAGAGTTAGTTTATGTACTTTTATTTATGTTTTGTGTCATAACTATGTAAATATTTAAGGTATGATTAAGTAATAAAATATAGGTATTTTGTGTAGTAGTATACATGACACTTTAAACCCGTATTCATGTTAAAAATTAATTTTCTAACTTTGAATCCTTTAATATTTCGACGATTGTCGTTCTCAAAAAGGATATAAATATTGTGTATACAAGCAAAGAATAAAAGTAAACATTAAATACATTTTGAGTATCAGCTGAAATGTTTTAATCTAAATTTATAGTATAATTTTGTAATTGCTTGGTATATTAGAAGACATTTTGGCAAGTGGCTTTATATTAAAATTAAGATGAACAAATATATAAAAGGCGTTCTAAAAGCTTAAAATTAAAATAAAACATTATCAATTTTGTTGTTTTTGAGTTGCACAGTCATAACAAGAAAATATACTAAACATTTTGTTTTATATTTATTAAATTATTCTTAACAGATCATTCATTATTTAAAACAAAAGGTAATTTTGACTTAGACACTAATTGACACGTTTGTTCTAAATTTTCTAATTGAATTTTGGAAGAATCTTCTGGTACTCTACAAATCCCTTTTAATGAGTAACAGTTATTACATTTTTCGTGATGAGCCAAGACGTGTTGTGAAACCAGTTTGTCGTCTTTTCTGTGGATGAAGACCGATGGTTATTCACAGAAAAGACGACAAACTGTATATGTAATACATCCTATATGTAAGGGATTTGTTGTTAAACCAATATAGTTCTTGGGACAAAATTTGCATGACAATTGGTAAGTTACATTCTTTGATTTACAGTTAATGTTATCTGAAATTGGATATGTTTTTTTAGTAATGTTACTTGTAAAAGTTTTAGAAGTATATAGAATTTTGCATGTAGCACAACGCTTGTCTTCGTAAGAATGGCAACCAAAAAGCTTTTTATTAGCATCTCAATGTGGAATTTGGTTAGTCAATAATTTATGTCTTATCAGAAGGATCTTTATATTACTAGCTTTACTAAAAATAATTATCGGGGGCTTTGAAAACAAACTGTGTATCAAGGGAGATGATTCTAAATTGTTGTAGACTGTTTTTGATATATAGTTTTATGTAGCCCCGGAAAATATTGCGTAATAAATTTTGGATCATCTGTATAATATTTCTTGTTGCTGCTGTTGTTGTTATAACCTTATAGATTTGTGAATTTGAATTCAAATCATCTTGGTAGGATAGTTCGTAGCAGTCAATGCTTTAGATAATGTTTCAATATATTGGTAATCCGAGTTGTTTGAAGATAAATATTTTGCTCGGATTGATAGGCTTTTTGTATGGCCTTTTAAATGTGGACAGGATGGCAACTGTTATAGTGTAGGTAATGCATGGTATTAGTTTCCGTTACACGAATTTCTGGTTTTAGATAGCAGTTTTGTACAAATGTCTAAGTTATAGAAGAAACAATCCAAGTAATTTAAAAAAATGAAAATGAATTGAATTGTTTCCAATAAAGTTTTACAGTGTTCCCAGATCATGAAAATATCATCTATAAATCTCAGCCAAACAACAGGTTTGTGTGGCTGATTTCAGAAACTCCTCTTCCAGCTTACTCACAAAATATATTTGCATAAGAAGGTGCCATCCTAGTTCCCATTGCTGTACCATTAACTTGTTGGTAATTTTGATCTCTAAACTTAAAATTATTCATTGTTAGTATCATGTCAATTGAAGTAAAACACTTTACTTTAACGTTTTCAGATTAAAGCAAAATAAGAGGTAAAATTGTTCTTAGATTTAGAAGGTCGAATGACTTTATTTTTGTAATTGACTGCTGAGTAAACAATGAATTCGATATTAATTTGTCGACCATAGGCAAGAAGGAGCCGACACAAGCGTTACTTGGACTGTAGAGGTGCTCTGAGTTGTGCGAGAAAGCTGACTGCCGCCAGTAAGAGGATTGTACTGTTGTAGTGTTGACTCCGCGGTTACTCAATCCTATTAGTCAACCCGCAGTGATACTCCTCATTCCTCCTACAATTCACATGCTAAATGGTCATCTTGTTTGAGTGTGGGCTCTAACACTGTAATACCCGTTTTAGTTGGTGTTCAACGCTCCTTATTAACAGCGTGATTGCCGCCAGTAGATATGAATATGCCGATTCTAGCGCACTTTCGGAGCCAACAGAAAATCAAGGGAAAATACTGTTTAAAGGACAATAAACTAATCTGTAACTCACGAAATGAAAAATTAACCGAATCTATAGCTGTTTGCTTTTACTTTCTTGAGCTGTCAAATCAATCTATTGATCTCATATCTGCTTCGAATCAACGAAAATTCTGTTGTAAATATATTAAAATCTTAATGAAAAATCTTGGAAAACGTAAAGAAAAAAATTATTGAAAAAATAGTATAAAGAATTTAAATTACCTCATACAAACCAATATAGTAATAAAAGTACTATTTTGTCCTATAACTATACTATTTTTTCAATAATTTTAAGTCTTAGTTTACAGATTTTTTCTATAATAAATAGAAGAATCTATCACTGTTTCACCAGAAATTTTGCTGATTTCTGTCAAATTCAAGTAAAAATCATTACTTTTTCAAATTCTAAAAATATTGAAAAAATAGTATTATAGAATTTAAATTACCTCCTACAAATCGCTAGTTAAAATTTTTCTTATATAAATGGAGGGTGAAAAAGTAACATGTCCGTTTTTGCAAAAAAGAAATTTTAAGAAAAAACTATGATCGACATTATAATTCGAAAAATCATCTGAAAAATAAAGATATTTATGAAAAAGAAACTGAATTTTTTAAGACAATGGGCTAAAGAAAATCAAATTGTCGATCATGAAAAGATGTATAACATAGAAAAATTGCGCGAATTAAAGAAAAATTTCAAGGCTGAGAAGAAAGATCTCAATCTATTTAAAGATGAAAAAATTCAATCAATCGCTGAAAAATTGTCCATAGAAACAAACGATAAAACTAAGTCTGAAATGATCGAAGAAATTGACAAAACTCTTAATGAAAAACCTGAAAATATCATAGATGTAGAGGTTTTATCCTCAATTCACGGTCTTTTCAAAGCAATACATTTTAAACAAATTTAAAACGATAATTCCATGTCAATTTACAAATATCTATCAATTATGAGGCCAGAAATTAAAAGTTTAATAGAAAAATTTCAAGAGAATGTTAAAAATATGAAAGGATATCTCTCTTTGGAATGTGAATACGAAAGAACTTTAGTGAACGGTGAACCACAAACGTGTCCAATGTACTTTACTATAAAAGCAGACGAGATCTTTGATGTAAACGACTTTATTTCTAAACAATTTAATAAATTAACACATCGTGAACAAACAAATCATCCAAATAAGGGTTCTGGATGGACATTTAAAAGCTGCAAACAACTAGTTTTGAGCCTTAATAAACACGAAATGATGAAACGCAGGATCATATATCGATTTGCCAAAGAAAATCAAAGATAAGAAAGCTTGTATAAATATCAAAAATAAAGATGATTATTGCTTTATTTATTCTATCCGATGCGCTATTGAAAAACCTGAAAGAGACTGCGAAAGATCAAAGCAATATGAAACATTTGTAAATGACGAGATATTTTCAGGTTTCGAGTATCCAATGTCCTTAAAAGATATACAATCATTTGAAAAACGAAGTTACAATTCCAAGTACAAATATCCTAAAATGTCTATCAATGTCTACAGTTTTGATGAAAGTATTAAGGTTGTTCCGTTACAAATTTCTGAAAAATATGATGCAGAATTAAATATTGATCTACTGTATGTAAAACAAGAAGACAAATCCCATTATGTTTTGATAACAGATTTAAGTAGATTAGTGAGTTCTCAAACATCCAAACATGGACATAAAAATTTTCTATGTAGAAGATGTTTAAGCCATTTCTACAAATCTGGAGATTTAACAGATCATTTAGAAATTTGCAAGCAACATGAAGTTTGCAAGCCAATTATGCCGTTTCCTGGTCAAACGACAACATTTACTAATTATCAAAAGAAATTTTCTCATCCTTACGTTATTTATATGGATTTTGAAAGCATATTAGAGAAGATTCCCACATGCAAAAACAATCCGCAAAAATCGACTACAACGAAGATTCAGAAGCATATTCCTTATGGTTTTACTCTATATTTAGTGTCAAATGTGACGAATCGCATGTATAAACCGATATGTTATCGAGCCGAAAATGAAGACGATTTGCCTAGTGTTCCTGCAAAATTGTTTGAAGAGCTCAATAAAATATCAAAATACATAGCTAAAAAGTATAATTCTAAGAACAAAAAACCTATGAAATTGACCGAAGAAGAAGAATTAGCGTACCAAAATTCCAGTCTTTGTCATATTTGTGAATGTGAGGGTTTTTATAATCAAACAAGAAAAAAAGTACGAGATCATTGTCATTTAACAGGTAAATTTCGAGGTGCTGCTCATTTATCTTGTAATCTGAATCTCAAATTTCCTCAAAATATTCCAGTTTTCTGTCACAATATGTCAAATTACGATACTCATTTGTACATAAAAGAATTGGCAAAACAGTATGGTAATGTTGATTTGATCGCAAACACCGATGAGAAATATATAAATTATTCTGTAAATTCTGGATATGGGTATGAGTTTGAAGATGATAAACCAAGAAAGTTCATCAAGTTTTCTTTCGTAGATACATTCAGATTTATGGCATCGTCTATTGAAAAGTTAGCTAAAAACCTCAAAAAAGATGATTTCAAGCATACAAATCATTTTATACAAGATGGAAGAATATTGAATGAAATTCTAAAAAGACAGCCAAATGACGACAACGAGATTTTTTAAAATTCTATCTGGAAAAGGAATATTTCCCTATGAATTTATCGATAGTATTGAAAAACTTGATTACACAGAAGACCTGAAAATTCAAGATTTCTATTCACTATTGACAGACGAGAGCATATCTGAGAAAGATTATCAACACTATTTGAGCGTTTGGAACAAATTAAAAGAGAAAAATCTTGGAAATTACTCTGATTTGTACAATATCCAAGATGTTTTATTGCTTGCTGATATATTTGAAAATTTCAGAAACATTTGTCTAAATTGTTACAAAACTTGATCCAGCTCATTATCTAACAGCTCCAAGTCCTCGCATGGGACGCTATGTTAAAATTAACGAAAATTGAGCTTCAGCTAATTAACGATTATAACATGTATTTGATGATTGAAAAAGGTATTCGCGGAGGCATTTCTCAATGTATTAAACGATATGTTAAAGCAAATAACAAATATTTGAAAGATTTTGATAAGACAGAGCCCGAAAACTATCTGTTGTACGTCGATGCAAACAACCTTTATGGGTATGGCCTCATGCAAAATTTACCATATGGCGATATCAAGTGGATGGATCCTAAAACGTATACAACAGCAGAATGGCAAGAAACAATTTTGGAACTCACTGGCGACGAAGATTATGGCTATATTCTTGAAGTCGATCTAGAATATCCAACAAATTTACACGAACATCACAAGGATTTACCTCTTGCTCCAGAACATTTTAAAAACAAACTTTGCACAACTCTACTGGATAAAACTGAATACGTTGTTCATTCGAGAAATTTGAAGTTCTATTTGGAACAAGGTAGTATGATTTTGAAACATGTGAATGGAGTTATAGCATTCGATCAGAAGCCTTTTATGAAAAAGTACATTGATTATAACACAAACATGAGAACCAAAGCTACAAGTGACTTCGAGAAGGACTTTTATAAGCTAATGAACAACTCTGTTTTTGGAAAATCTATGGAAAATGTGCGAAATAGATGTCATATCAAACTAGGAAATGAAGAATTTTCAATTAAACAGGCCAAGAAAACAAACTTCAAATGCTTTAACATCTTTGACGACAACTGTATAGCGAGCCACATGTACAAACAAAAGGTTAAATTTAACAAGCCAATCTACATAGGATTTTCAGTTCTCGACCTCTCAAAACTGCTAATGTACGAGTTTTATTACAACAAATTAAAGAACTATGATCCAGATTTGAATCTGTGTTACATGGATACAGACAGTTATTTCGTAGAATTGAAACGAGATCCTTTTAAAATTATTAAAGAAAATATAGATGACTTTGATACAAGTGATTATCCAAAAGATCACGAATGTTTCACTACTAAAAATAAGAAGGTAATAGGGAAATTTAAAGATGAGTTAAATAGCGAAGTTTTAGAAGAATTTTGTGGATTGAGATCGAAAATGTACTCGTACAAATATCTAGACAAAAATCCAGTAAGATGCAAAGGGATTAAGAGAAGCGTTGTAAATAAAACAATAAATATCGAAAACTTGAAGAAATGTTTGTTCGAAGATAAAGAAGAATTTAGGGAGATGACAGTAATCAAAAGCTACAAACATGAGTTTGTACACAGTTACCATAAACAAGCTGGCACTGAACGCTAAAGATGATAAGAGAATTGTCCTAGAAAATAAGATCGATACAGTACCTTATGGCTATAAAAAATGAAGCAAAATCTGATATATTAGATGAGTTAAATAAACTTGGAAACTTTGACATGTAAATGGAAGATGATTTGATTCACTGCCACAAATGCAAGAAAAAAACGAAAAATATAGATTCTAAAATCGTTCAAACTCAAAACGGGTTGTATAGAATTGCTGCAAAATGTTCCAAATGTAAGACAAATAAGAGTCAATTTATAAAGAATCCAAATGAAAAACAAGTAAAGAAAGAATTAAAGAATAAAGAAGAAATAGAGATTGAAGCTAGAGAAATTCATGCACCAGTACGAAAAAAGTTTAAAAAGAGAAAAATTATAACACTAGGAATTGACAATTTATGGGCAGCAGATTTAGTTATAATGTCTAATTATTCGGATCAAAATGATGGATTCAAGTATATGTTAAATGTTATTGATACTTTCTCAAAATATGCTTGGTCAAGAGCTATCAAAAGAAAAAACGGCAAGGATGTTTCAAAAGCTTTCGAAGATATAGTAAAAGATGCCATAAGGATCAATCACAAACCTCCAAACCTACTTCATACAGATAAGGGTTTAGAGTTTAAAAATAAAGAATTTAATGATGTTTTGAGGAAATACAACATTAAGATTTATCATACTGAAAACGAAGAGAAATCAAGTATCGTAGAGAGATATAACAGAACTCAAAACGAAAGGATGAAAGTTATTTTTGAGATTAATAAAAACTTTAAATGGATCGATATTCTTCAAAAAATAGTCACAAATTACAATGATACGGTTCACAGCACAATCAAAATGAAGCCCAAAGACGTAGATAAGGATGCAGAAAAGGAGTTTTTAGAGACCGTTTTCAAGTATGTTCCACCTGAAAATTCACACGAAAACTAAATTTAAAGTCGATGATCATGTAAGAATTGTTAGTAAAAAACAAACATTTTCGAACAAATATAAGAACAATTGGTCAAGAGAAATCTTTGTGATTTATCAAATTAATAACACAGATCCTGTAACTTATAGTATAAAAGATTTAAATAATGAAGAAATAAGTGGAAGTTTTTACGAATATGAATTGAGAAAGTCAAAGCTATAATTTTTTGTATATAAATGGAGGCTCAAAAGAAATGTTCAATGTGCAAGGAAATAAAAGGTTTTGAAGATTTTTATAAAAATAGAACTAAAAAAGACGGATTTGGACATTATTGTAAAGATTGTCATAATAAATATCGAAAAGAATTATACTATAAAATAGAAAAATTAACTCTAGAGGAGAAAGAATGTTACTTTTGTAAAGAAATTAAGGATATTTCCAAATTTTACGATTGGCATTATAGTAAAAATAAAAAAACATGCACATTGTAAAGATTGTACTATAAGAATTCAACAAGAAAGTCAAAAGAAACCGGACTCTTTGCGAGTGTGGACGAATCATTCAATGGTTACCTTATCTTCAAAAACATTTACAGACAAAATATCATAATTCGAGAGTTTAACATTTTCATCGTGTAATAATTTTTTCAATATAAATGGAGTCTCAAAAGAAATGTACAAAGTGTCAAGAATTTTATAAGGAAGAGAATAGAAAAGACTGTTATTGTAAGGTTCATGATAAAATGGACAAATTAACTTTAGAAGAAAAAAAGTGTTACTTTTGTAAAGAAATTAAAAATATTTCTGAATTTAATAACTGGCAGTATAGTAAAGATAGAAAAGATGCTTTTTGCAAAGATTGTGCTAAAAAAATTTCAGCGAAAGTTATAAAAACGAAATGCCTTGTGAATATGAAAAAAAAAATTCTATATTGGTTACCTAGTTATGCTAAACATTTACAAACAAAATATCATAATTCGAATGTTTAGTAAAATTTAGTAACATTTTCATCGTGCAATTTAGATATTCTATAAATCAGTCGAGATTCTGCCATATTTGTAGTAAAATGATTTCCGTTGTATAAAATATTCAAAGATTCTTTCATTTGGTTATACAGATTGATAGAATTTGGTTCGTCATCAATGAACAAAATCTCTAATTCAGGATAATTTATTTTTAGATGTTTTAATCGGTTTGGTATTTCTCGTTTCTGAGCTCTGATAACGTAATAAGGATATTCCCACATGTGATTCTTCTTAATTAATACAAAAACATGGTGTTTTTTCTTATCAAAATTTTTTACAAACAAGGTCTGGTTTCATTAAGTCAATTTTTACACTTTGTTTTGCGATTATTTCCGTTTTTATTTCATCTTTAATTTGCAAGTGTTTAACTTCGTCCTCTAAATATTTAATCTTGTTTTCAAGTTTGTACTCACCAAATTTACGAATACTTGGCAAAACTTCTTCTAAAACCCAATCTTGAAACATTTCTGCTATATTCGTTTTTGATTTCAGTATTAAAGAATATATGCCCGGTTCATTAATGAAAATAGTGTTTTTTTGAAAGTTTGAAGGTAAGAACGATTCGTTCCCCCCTTCTGAATCTATGTTATCGTAGTTTTTTTTATATTTGTCTTTAACGTGATCTCTAATCGCTTTCATCGTATTTTCAAATTCCAATATTTCTGCAATATCTTTTGCTTTATACCAAAATTTATTATTTTCGTCAACAAATGTTAAAATTTCTTTATTATTGAATTTTGAGTAGATTCACAACTGACTCCATTTAGATAGAAAAGAAATTTAACTAGTAAGTTTTATTTCGAGAATAAAGGCCAGATTCATTAACGAAAATAGTGTCAGGATGAAGATTTTGAAAGGGTCTATGGCATAGACTCTTGTAATTTATATATTTATATATATTGTAGGCTATTTTCTCGTCATTATCAATATTATTTATGATAGCTTGTCTAGTATTTTCAAATTGTAAAATTTCTGCAACATCTTTAGCCTTAAACCAGATCACATTGTTTTCGTCTACAATCGTTAAGATATTCGTGTTATCGAATGTAAGTTGATTATTTCTTAGATCTATGACTGACTCCATTTAGATAGAAAAAAAATTTAACAAGCAATTATTATTTTGAGTTTAAAGGTCGAAAATAGTGTCTGGATGTAATTTTTGTAAGAGTCGCGATTCGATACCCTTGAAAATGTATATCTTCTAGTCTTTTCTTGAAAGTTTAAAGGTAGTCTATTCAATAGACCCCCTTGATTCATGTCCGTTGCTTCAACAATCTTAAGTAAATTGTAGTTTTACTCTCATTTTTCAATAAATTTCCTTCAGAGTCTTGAACAGTTAAGACGATTTTTTGAATTCTTTTCATATTTTTTCTAATTGGAATATAGTCTATTTCATTCGGTTTTTCACTAATTTTTGATCCATAAGCAACATTTGGAAAGAAAGTGTACAAAATTTCCGATTCTTTGTGAAGATGTTCGGTATGATTTTCAAAACTAGGTTCAACGAGATTACAATGTACTTCAATTACATCAAACGGTCTAAATTTTGGCGTTTTATTTCCTAAATATACCTGATTTGGCTCAATAGTTTCTTGAACAAACCCTAATAAATCTACAATAATTGCTGAAAACATTATTCTTACTGGCGATTTTATTTGAATTTTATTAGAGAGATAATTTTTTTTGCATTTCAAACTTGTTTTCGTCAAAGTTTAAAGATTTATCTGATTGTTTGAATGTTTTCAGATAATTTTTAAGGGAATTTTTTATTTGATCGAAAGTGTAATATCCTTTGTTTAAACCATAATATTTTGTTATGTTCTTCTCACTAAATCCTATACAATAAGGAGAACTTTCACTAATATTTATTACAAAATTGTCAGAATAAAAACCGCTTAAACCGATAAAATAATTTGATTCTTCCTCTAAGTGTATAGGATGTTCCAAGTTTAAAACTAATTTAGAGCTTTCTGAAGTCAACTTGAACAGCTTCATTTTCGCTATTTAAATGGAGAAATTTTTAAAGCAAAAAGATCAGATAAAACTTCAAACGTTTGAAGAAAATAAGAAAGATCAACCAATCAGATTGTTAATTGTTGGTTCAAGTGGATGTGGAAAAAAACTTTATTATTGAATTTTATCTACAATAGGTTGATTCCTTATTCCAATTTGTATGTTTTTAGTAAATCTTTAGAACAAGACGCCTATAAAAAATTACAAGAAAGATTTGAAAATATTGAGAAAAACTTAAACAAAAAAATATTTTTTATAAATAAATAAATATGTTTCTGAGGACATAGTTCCGTTAAGCGAATGTAAACCCAATTCGTTAATCGTTTTTGATGATTGTATTTTGGAAAATCAGGACTTTATTAAGGAATATTTCGTAATGTCTCGTCACAAAAACATATCTTGTATCTATCTTTCCCAATGCTTTTCAAAGGTTGATAAACAAGTTATTAGAAATAATTTGAATATGTTGTGTGTTTTTAAGCAAGACGATCACTATTCGAGAAAGATTTACAACAATTATGTTGGTTCTTATATGAGTTTTTAAACCACTTTATTGAGTTGTGTGATAAAATTTGGAAGGAAGACTACGGATTTTTAACAATTAATCTAACTTTGAAGCCTAAAAAATGGTAAATATTTGAATAAATTTTCTAATATAAATGCTGCTTAGTGGTCTGACAAATTTACTCGATAAAATATTTGTTACAAATTATTTTTACATTATCTTTACTTTTTATTTACATTATGAAAACAACTGAAAAACGGTAAATCTGTTCACGTTTTCACGCTTCGTGTTCACGTTTTACGTTACACGTTCACGTTCTCGTTCTCGTTCACGTTCTCGTTCTCGTTCACGTTCACGTTTCAAAATTTTCCTAAATAAATGGCGAACGTAACTTCAGAATAAGCAATAAACCAATTTGGGAAAAAAGAATCGAAGGATCAGGTGTGAGAAAATACAGTGATAATAAGATTGAATACAGATATATCGACGATTTGACAAAACTCGATGGAATTATTAATTATATTTATGCTCAAGAAAAAGCTGGAAACAACAATTTTTGAACGAAAAGAAAGCGATTAAAGATTTTATTTCGAACAAACTTGATGAAATGATTGAAAAACCTGATGGAATTAAATATTTAAAACGAGTTTTGCCGGCAATAAGTTCATCTATGATTGAAGGTAGCGGACTTTTGAATGATTTTATCAACAATTTACCTTTTGAAGTACACGTACCAACTTATCAGTATCTGGGGCCTGGCACAAAACTCGAAAAAAGACTAAAAAGAGGAGATCCTGGTATAAATAAATTAGATCAAGCTGCTATGGAACACGATATTTTGTATGCAAAACATAGAGACACAAATTCCAGACATATAGCAGATAAAAGTTTGCAAGATAAGGCAATGGATAGATTTTTATCAAAAGATGCTAGTTTAGGTGAAAGATTTGTTGCGCTTTCCAACAGCTGGAGCAATGTTTTTGAAGAGAAAACTAGGAATGGGAATCGAAGAGAACTTGAAATTTTAACTATATAAATGGAGGTGAATGTAAATTTCAGCAAAAATCAGAAAGAAAAAATAAAATCCGCTTTTAAGAAAAAAATACCCGTTAGTATTCAATTTAAAATAGATCAACTAAAAAATGGTGAAGATAAGATATTTTTAACAAATAGACAATACAATAAACTCGAAAAACATAAGAAAAACAATAAAGGAACCAGAATAGAATTTTCTTATAATCAGTTGAAAGAACTTAAAAATGGTGGACTTTTGAAAGATTTATTAGATTTTGGAGAAAATATTCCAGTTGTTAAAAATGTTGTTCCTTATGTTTGTAAAGCTGCTCCAATCGTTAAAAAAGATGTGATTCCTATTGTTCGAAACATTTTAAATTGGTTAGATAAAGAGTTGGAAGATGTTACAGGATCTGGATTAGATGAAAAAACTTTGAATTACGTGAAATCAAACATTGAAAAAAAAATTTAAACCTTTAACATTCGGAGAATTGGAAGAAATCTGCAAAAATATTAAACATTTTAGAGGAATCTTCATGAGAGATACATTACCTAAAAAAGTTAAGAAATTTGAATGTGGAATTGTGAATTTAGACTCGATTATGGGAAGTGGAACGCATTGGATTTGTTATTATAAAAATGATAAGAATGCATGTTATTTTGATTCGTATGGAAGAATTGAGGACAAACCACCTATAGAATTGATTAAATATTTGAAAAAATCAAGCGTCTTCTACAATGATTCTCAAATTCAAAACTATAAAGATCCCCCAATTTGTGGTCATTTATGTGTTTTTGTTTTGAATGAACTGAGTAATGGTAAAGATTTTAAAGAAGTTGTTAACAAATTATTGCTTAATAAATATGGATTCACAAAATATTTTTGACGTATTTGGAACACAAATTATTCAAAATGTAGATAATAGTTTCAATTTTGATAGTTTGAGAAATGAGTTTGAAAACAAGTTAGAAAATTTATTACAAAACCTTCCAGATTCAGATATGTTTGCTGTCGAGATTGAAGATTTTAAAGCAGAATATGATAACAAACTTGCAAATTTCATGAGTTCAAATGAAGTTGCTGATAAAATAAAAACATTGAAAAAAGAATTTGAAGATGGTGCAAAAAAAAATATTTACCAATTTAATGTCTCATATCGAAAAAGCTGATAAAATTACTGAAGCGATCAAAGTTGAAAAGAATTATGTTAGTTTGGCTAATAAAAAAAGAATTGTCGGTGTTTCGACCTGGTATTGACAAACATGATGTTGTTGTTAAAGAACAAATTTTAAAACCTCTAAAATTATCAGAAAACATCGATATTGTTGATTTACATGATCCGAATGTTTAAAAAATGCCTTAGATTTTAAAGGAAAAAGAATTAGCAGTGTTAGTAAAGGAATTAATCCATTTGATGTTGTTGTAATGATTCAATTAGAAGATCCTATTAAAATGTTTAATGAACTAAAACAAAATTATGAGAATCATAAACAGCATGTTAAAGATTTTACAACAGAAGTCTATGAAAAACTTGATGAAAGAAGTAAAAGATCAGTAGACGATGTTGGTGAAATTAATGAAAAACTTACTAAATTTAAAGAGTCTTTTGATAAGTTTAGTTTAGATGCTACGAAAACTTTTGAGAATATTGGTCATAAATTTGTTGAATACAATGATTCTTATGCTGTCAAATTTCAAAAATTAGAAGAAAAACTTAATAAGTTCGAGGAAGATCTTACTGAAATAGGTATTCTCGCAGGGTTTTATGCATGATAAAATTTCCTTATATAAATGGCGCTCATATACTGTGTGAGATGTAAAGAAAAAACTGCAACAAATGATATAAAATATTACGCAAATATCAATGGAGTTAAAAGAGTTTCTGGAAAATGTGCTGAATGTAACACTAAAAAGAGCCAATTTATAAAAACTTGAAATTTTTTCTTAATAAATAGAGATGGCGGGACATTACAGTGCTTTCGATCTTTTTATAAATTGATGCAACACGAAGAAGAGATTTGAAAAAAGAACATTGGGATGATATTTCTCAAAAATATGAATTATCCGAAGATATGATGAGATTATACGTAAACAAATTGAATTGGTATAACATTGCTAAATATCAAAATCTGTCCCCAGAGTTCATTCAAGAAAATATACATTATCAATTAAAAGATCATATGTCTGTTCTTTACCTCTATCAACACTTGAGTATAAAGTTTTTGGATGAAAATAAAGATACAGTTGATTGGAACAATATTATAGATAGCGGTTACTATCCTGTGCAAATTTTATTGAAATATGTGACCGAGATCGCAAAATTTAAGGAAGAGAATCCCGAATATGACGAAGTAGATCATTAAAAATGACTCTAATCTTTTTAATTATTTTACTAAAATTTATATCTTTTCTTATAAAAACGTACATTAGATCGATGAAAAAATGATATCTTTCTTATACATGATGTTTAAAATTTCTAAATTTTCTCTTATTAAATGGCGGACTACAGAAAAATATGCTAGTGATATTGAAAGGGCGGAGTTTAAAAATTTCTATCCAATTAGTAAACAACATTTGAATGAACCGAATAAAAGAACTGAGTTTAATATTGATTTTGGAGATAACTTTTGCTCGTCTAACTTCCAGTTTTATATTTCTGGAACTTTAACAAAACAAGATGGTCAAGCATATCTTCGAACTGATAATGTTAGATTAATCGATAATTTTATACCGTTTTTATTTTCTAAGATTGAAGTAAGAAAACACAATAAATTGATAGAAGAAGTCGAAAACTGTGGCCAATTAAGCACAATTAAAGGAACTATTTCGTATTCAAAAAGTGATGTTATTTCTCAAACTTCTAATGGCTTTGAATCAGATTTTAAATTTGGTGTTTTTGAAGCAGCTGGAAATTTATCTCATTTTGGATTAGGATTTTTTGAAAATGTTACTATTCCGATCTATAAAGGAGGATTTTATCTAAGTTTTATAAGAGCAGAAGACAATGATGTGATTCTGAAGACTGCAACTGGAAATGTTATGCCTGTTGATGGAAAAATAACAATTACAGATTTTTTTATTAGAGTTCCAATGATTGATTATAAAACCACGAGTAAAATTAGGTTGATTGATGAAATTACAAAAAGTCAAAACATTATGTTTAATTTTCTAGATTGGCAATGTATTGAACAAAAAGGTATTTCCGGAACAACTTATTCGTTCGATATTACAAATATTTATAGAAATATCTTCAATCCCAAGTTCGTTATTATAGGTTTTCAAACAGATAGACAGAATAATCAAGAAAAAAATCCTTCAAAGTTTGATAATTTTTATGTAAAAAATATCAGAGTAAAATTGAACGGTTTCTTATTATCCAGATGAATTACAAAATTTAAACATTTCCGGAGGTCTTTTCAGAATCATGTATCAGATGTATCAAGATTTTAAGAAAGTTTACTACAAAAATATGGAAATGTATTATAATCCTAAAGAATTTTTAGCGAATAGACCTATTTATGTCATTGATACAACAAAGAGTTTGACAAATATTTCTGCTTCAAAGAACGATATAATTATCAATATGGATTTTAAAAATGCTGTTACAAACGCGATTTGTTATGTGGTTGTGGTTTCTGAGAAATTTTTAGCCTATGATGTGATTAAGAACGATATTAGAGAAATTCAGTAGTTAATGATGTTCATATTGTTCTCTTTCATTCCTTCTAAAACTTTAAAAATATACTCTTTCGCTGATGAAAAATCACGATTTCTTCCGGAATAATCTTTGTAATCATAGACAAAATATCCTAAATAGTTAAATAATAAAATAAAATCATTTCTTTTTATCTCGGTAGTTGAAAATATAAACATAAACATTTGCGCTGAAAAATTTATATCTCGGCAGAGTTAGTTCCATAATCTCCATTTAAACAAAAGATCTTTCTGTTTAAATGAAAGAGTATAATGCCAACTGTTACAAGTGTTCTAATAGAGGAGAAATTATCGATAAAAGATATTTAGTTTGTAGAGGTTGTAATTTAATTTTGTACGAAAGACCTAAACCTAAGAAATTTCGAATTAAACTAACACATTTGAATAACCTGCTTACAAAATTGCAATATGGAGGTAAAAAACAAACAAAATTTGTTACAGAATTTAGAAAACAGAATAAAAATTTTTACTTATCTCTTATAACCGTTGAAAAAATTATTTTCCTTTTCAAAGAATACATTAGGTTTGTAGGTATCGATACACACGTTTATTATGAGAAGATTTTACCTGTATTTTTTCATTATCTGGATGTTGAATTTGATTACGATTTTAAGCCTGAAATCCTCGATGATTTTATAGTACATTTGGAGAAATTAAATGAAGAACCTCGTCAAAAGAATGTGGTTTTACTCACATTCTCCCCGACTTCTCGAGTGATTGTTAGCAAATTCCATCATTTCCGTTTATAACTTTTAATTTATAGTTTATTCGTAGCAGACATTTCAAATAGATTGATTTGAGAAAGTAGAAGCAAACAGCTATAGATTCGGTAATTTTTCATTCGTGAGTTACCGTTTGGTTTTACAGATTCGTTTATTGTCCTTTAAACAGTATTTTCCCTTGATTTTCTGTTGGCTCCGAAAGTGCGCTAGAATCGGCATATTCATATCTACTGCCGCCTACTTAACCTTCTGGTATTATCCTCATGCAATTTGGGGAATATTTTTGGAAGAGTTGTTTTTTTAAATTAATATACACAATTTAAAATATTTAAAGTCTGTAAATATTTAAATTTTATCTATTAGGAAAATATAATGTTTTAGCAATCTTAATTTCAAAAGTGAAATATTAATCTCCATGCCATTCACAATGTATTTTTAACATATAAAAATAATAATAAAAGTTTATTTATTCCTTTAATTATATTACTGCAATTATTTAACATAGTTAGGTTTTAATATCAATAGATGATATTATGTAAAATTATATTGTTACTACATATACTCCATGGTTTCAAATGGTCATTGCAACTGAGCCAACCAGTGGTAGTTCATTGTCATTCAAATTAAAAGATTATTTTTGTGACACAAATAAAAATATATTTGTGATAATTTTACGGGGTTTTCACTTATTTAAAGTATTCAGTTCTGCAGTGCAGTAAGTACCAAAAGAAAAGAAAGAGAAATTTTATATAACAGGTGGTAATTAAGAACTGCGCCCATCTTAGGCTCCGCTTGTGAACTGGGATACAATTTAAAACTGAGTTAGAAATACAGGAATGTATGTCTCAAACCCATAAATATTTCATTATAAATATATATTTATATCTAAGGGTCTGAATGCTAGTGAATAATAAAAATACTACTATCAGTTAATATTAATTATCTTTATATTCTGTATGGGTTTTCCCACCAAAAATAGGTTCGAGCATTAATCTCAGCCCTGTGAACCGCTCATATATTGAATTGTAAACTGTAAATCATAAGCATTATTATTATATAGTTGGATTATTTTAACAGTTCATTATCATTAAGACATTATAATCGTGAGTTCTATTGTAAAGCATTTATAAAGTTTGTGATGAATTCTTGTATATAACGCAGTGTTTAAACTTTAGCCCCATGTTTATAAGCACAGCTTCAGTTCCACGGCCGGCAGCTGACTTCCATGTCTTGTTTAACCTAGAAGATACGTGGAAGTCACATTTGAGCGTTACTGTACACTACTGAAAATATACTATTATTTATTAATAAGCCACTTCATTAAGAAACTTCTATGATGTGTTTGATATTACATAGTATAAAAATATATAGAATAATATCAATTGTTAACAACTTTGCCTCAAAATTAAGTTGTAAAATACATTCTTTTACATTTTTTAGGATAACATGAACAGTGCTTATTGGTTTTTTTTTATTTAAGACATAAAGTTTAAAGGAAACCACTCAAAATAAAAGGAATTATCAACTACTTCCAATATGTTTGTTTATGCATAGATGACATTTTATGGTTTTTTTAATGAAACTGATAAACATCGCAATGATTGTCAAGTGAACTGTCAAGGCTGTAAATGGAACTGTCGAGCGGAAGAAAGTAACAGCTGTCAGTTGTACTTATCAATATTGTAAATAATAAAACGACTTCACTCAGAGAAGGAAATTGTAAAATGTTTCTATAAAACTATAAGATAGTTTAGTAATGGTAGATAATATGAACGAAATGTTATCTCAGTATTCTCTATTTTTTAATTGTAACAGAAAATCACATTTCTTGAATACATAACACTACATGAAGTTTTTCATTTACTGTTTTTGTACAAACGAAATTGTAATTTGAAATTTAATGAAAATCAAACCACTTTTTTCCCAGTAATTTTTGAGGATATCATGATGTTATGTTTATGGTTATAGTATGCATATTACGTACTAAAAATCTACATTGAAGAAATATCATGTCTTTATGTTTACAAATACTTAACAAAATGAGGTTTGATTATAAGATTAAGACAAATTTATATTTTTATATTATATTTTAACGGGCCGTTGTGTCGTTAAATCATCAAATATTATATATATACACATATATATTTAGTTATAAAATTCTTACGAATAGTTATAAAGTGCTATATTACGAAAAAGAATACATTACATGACATCTAAACACGAACCTTTAAAGTAATGGTGCATTAAAGGTTGTCCGAAATCCATAAGAACACTTATCACAAGAACAAAAATACCTAAGGTCGTATTAAAAAAGATATTGAGCGTTTACCATTAGGTCATAGCATGAACTTAAATGTCATTCAACTATCGAATATGGTATATTTAAATAATAGAAACGTATTTTTAAACATTATGTAACATATGACGGTGGCAAATGTTTGAAATAATATTGATACATTCTTGATATTCAAGTTTCATTTTTTGTAATGTTCTCTTATGTCTAATCTATTTCTAAGTACAGTGATACTATTTTTGCTTTACGAATCCGCACCCCATCCAATCGTCCTAAGTGCTAATTTCACGTTTCTACCATTCAAGGCTGATTTAAGCCTTTAATCTTTTAATACCTTAAGGTTTAAAGATTTTCATTAAAAGCCATCACTGCCTCATATACAGCAAACTGAAGAATACTCAAATTTATTTACGTCCTTTTCGGTAAACGGGTCCATAGAAGAATGTTTAGTAAAACACGAGGATTCAGATTATTGTATGCAGCTTAACAACGATTATTTAGGTTATAAAGTTTGACAAAACTGTATACACATCGTTGTCAAAAATAAAATCAAATAAAATTGGTTTCTAATGTTTGTGAGAACGTTTTTACTCTGTAGTAAGTTTTTAACTTGTAGTCGGCTGTCCTTAAAAGATTTTACAATGTGCTTAACACAATAAATAGTAAAGGAGGGAAACACTAGACTATAAAGAGGCAGTTGGCTAAACACGGTGATTCAGGAAGTTCTTCATATTTCGCGATAAACATAAAAAAGTGAGTTGGAATATTTCAATTTTTATTTAACTGTATGCAATGTGTAATAATTTTTAATTTATTAAACATACCTCATTTTATCGATAGATCGCTATTATTTTAAGGTTTTTTACTTTTCATTTAAATGAGTTTAAATTGAAAAATTCCGCATTTTCTATATTTATATTTATAATTAAAGGATGGATCAAATTTTAATAAAATATTTAACATCGTTTCAGTGCTATATTACTTTTTTTATCGCCTGATAATACTTATCATACAGTAAATGTTCAATGTAGTAAAAACTAATTGCCTGCATCGATAGAATAAAAAACTAATATTAATTTTTTTAATGTTTCTTTATCTAGTTTAAATTAAATTAAGTACTCCTTTTACATTTGGAGAAATTGTACACCAATTTCTTTATAATTAAAATAATTTAATTCAAAGTTTTGTGGCGTAATGGTTTTAAATAAACATTTTTAACTGTTTACTGAAGCGAAGAATTTTTAACGAAAGTTTATTCAGAGTCTTTCCGTGGGACTTTATCATTTATGAATGCCACGCTATTGTTTCTAAACACTTTGTCAGCCGGGAAGTGCTCAAGTGGAAAAGTTTTATTGTGTTTCTGTTGTGAAAATAGAGGTCTGTTCTCAAGACAATAAGTTCCCAGGAACATGTGAAAACACTTAAGAAAATACAGGTTTATTGTATTGTGTGACTACTGTAGTCGTATGATCTCCAGTGATTCAATTTTGATCATAAACATAATCTAGCTCATGTGATATTCTTTGAAAGTTATTGAAATAACAATAAACCAGTAAAACAATATGTGTTTTAAGTAACTCGACATATTAGTTTACAAAGTAAAGACAGGGTGAGTAGATAAAAATTAAGAAAGGAATAAAACTAAATTCACTCTCTATTATTTTTAAAGATAAAATAAATAAAATATTAATTGAGATCTTGTGATGTACATTTGGAATTTAAATATTACATCAGTATATTTTACACATAGTTACTTGTTTGGTTGAAGCATTTATGGTACTTCAGTAAAACAGCTCTAAGATCACTAAATATTCTAAAATTAATTTATTTAGATGAAGATACATAGGAATTTTTACATAGTGCTCTGAAAGTCGTAAACGATAATAAGTATTTCTGTCGTTAATAATAGTTGGTTATTGTATATTTTATATTAGTTTTAAACTGTTGGCTATACCCCACTTAAAATATACACCACGTAAGCTACACATCACGCAAGTTATACACCACGTAAGGTATAAGTATACCACGAAAGTTATTCATCACCTGCACATTACCCAGCAGCACAGGAGTGAATATGAAGATGAGCCAGGTTATCGATGACCAGAGAGGATTTGTGAACGGGCGTGAATCGTTGCACCTTCGCTGATAATGCTTTCTATATGGTATATGGTCGACCTTGCCTTTAATTTATTGCTGTTATAATGTTTCTTATAATAGTAATAGGAACTATTAATATAATTGCACTCACTGCAAATATTCAATACAATAGCTTTATTAACAAATAGAGTTTTTTACTAACTTGGCAATCCTAAAAATAAAAATCTTAAATAATCTTTTGGTTGTAGATAGGATTTTTTAAATGTTCTAGTATAATATTGTTACTATCATTTTAAGACATCTTATACTAAAGTAATAATTTCACGTTTTTCAAGTTAAACCACGTACCGTAACGTTTAATTATGATGTACGCATGTTGGAAACTGCCTTAAGACACCCTCATCTTTCTCTTTGAAACATATCGTAACTGTTTGTTGCCCTGGATTTGAAGAGGGCCTGCGAATTACTCTATCAAACTTCACCGCAGTTACGATTTTTCAGATCAAAATAAATAAGAAATGATTAAACATTTTCCTATCTTACTTAATTTACTCCTAGTCTGTGTGCTTTTGTTTTAGGGTAAAACTATAGTTTTAAATTGAATAAAACTATGAAACTTAGCAAACATTTTAGTGTAAACATATTTTTTATAATATTCTAAGAAATTATTTCATGTTTTAAATTGTTGCTATACGCAATGTTCAACTCGATTAATTTAATAACCGAATAATGTTTTAACTTATAACATCAATAAACTATGGTTTACTCTTTTAATGAAAATTATATCATACGTATATTTCGATATGGAAAAATAATAACGAATGTTCTATTAAGCTCCGCTCCTCACTCAAAAATATGTTATAGCTAACATAATATCATCATCGGTAATCATCAGTAAAGAAAATAATTTAATGTCAGATTATCAGTATAATACTAAATGTATACAATGATAATGAATACCTTTTTTTATTAACGTTGTTATAAGTAACCTTTTGAATATTTACTTAACCCCTTGACTGCTGTAAACGTACATATACGTTTTCGTCCGCGGAGCCCTCACTGCTACGCCCGTAAATGTACGGAACACGATGTATCTCTTTGTTGTAGTCCACTACTACTGAACAAAGGGGCCCACACCATCTAGCGGCCTCAATATGAAACTATCTGGACACTATTCTCTTGTTGATTGGTGCTGCTACCTGATATATTATATTTCAACTACCACAAAACCACGTGCATTTCTGTTCTGAATAAGTTTTGTCAAATGTCAGTCACAGAAGTGGTCTTGTCTTGTGCTTTTATGTGTTTTCGGACTTATTGAGGTGTTTTATTTATATAGTGTTTATTTATATAAATATAATTACTAGTATAGTATTACTACTGGACATAATTTTGTTGTTGTTGGATAATTAGACTACCATTATGTCTATGGATAACGAAGGCGAGTATGAGATTAGAAGATTTTTAGAAATGCCGAGTTCTGAAATAGGATTGGATTTGAGTGATTTATCAGAGGATGATGACGTTGTTGATACTGACCCTTTATACCAGCCAACATTATCGGTAAGTGAATCTGAATCCGACTTGGATCTTGATTGTAATACACTATTATTAGAGGAGGTTAGTGATCTTGACATCGTTGAGGAACAGAATTTACCTGGACCGGAGTTAGGGTAATTTCTAAACGAAAAAAAACTACCTCTAATGTAAATAGAAAAAAGAATAAGATAGAGAGAGAAAAAAACTGTTCAAACCTAAAGTAAAATCAAAAAACCAAAGTAATAAAAACGAAGGGGTTAATATAAATATAAAACTAAATACACTCATTCATGGACATCAACTGATTTTATTCCACAAGTTTTTGAATTTGATAATTCGGAAAGTGGGGTAGTGGATTCAGACACATTTTCAGAGAATTGTTCTGAAACTGTATTGCTTTGAAAAAATTATTACTGACGAATTGTTAGATTTAATTGTTTTGGAAACAAACAAACAGTTTGAGTACATTGTTTCCACATCCCCCCCTTCAGAACACTCTCGATTGAAAAAGTGGGTCCCAATTACGAAGAAAGAAATGAAGTTATTTTTGGCTACTACAATGTTGATGGTACATAACAAAAAAATAGCCATTGAAGATTATTGGTCGAGTGACCCTCTTCATAAGAATAGTGTCTCTAAATGCATGTCTAGAGACAGGTATTTTATTATTTTGCGTTTATTGCACTTTTCTGATAATACACTTCCTCCCGCTCATGGCAAACTTAGTAAAATAAAGGAAGTGGTTGATATTTTCAGGGCAGCATTTTCCCGCAACTTCAAACCATTTAGAAATCTATGCATTGACGAAAGTTTGTTGCTTTTCAAAGGACAGCTTGGCTTCAAAATGTTCATCCCCTCAAAGAGAAGTAGGTTTGGAATTAAATTATTCCTGTTATGTGATTGTGAGACGGGTTACATACTTGATAGCATTGTTTATACTGGGAAAGACACTGACTACTCCAATTCCGAAAATCTTGGTATTTCCGGAGCAATTGTGACAACTCTTCTCCAAAATTATCTCAACAAAGGCCACTGCTTATTTATTGACAACTGGTATTCCAGTCCCGACTTATTTACATTTTTGCACAAAAACAAAACTAATGCTTGTGGGACAGTAAAATCTATAAGATTGGGAATGCCACAGTTTCAGAAAGAGCTAGAAGTAGGTGAGCGGGAAGCCCTAAATAATGGCACAAGTATAGCAGTCAGGTGGATTGATAAACGAGAAGTTGTCATGCTGACATCGGAGCACAAAGATGAGATGGTATCTACTGGTAAACTAGACAGAAAAACAAAAGCGGCCATTGTGAAACCCATATCTGTTCATGGACTACAACCAAAACATGGGAGCAGTTGACAGGTCGGACATGATGATCGTCAATGTAGAATGTGTACGCCGAACTACTCGATGGTATAAGAAGCTTTTTTTCCATTTTTTGGATATGTCTATATTAAATGCACATGCCATATACCTTTGTCAAACAGGCAGAAAACCAACGTTGCAGCAGTTCCACCTAGAGCTTGTTCGCCAAATAATGGCTGATAATTTGGAACCACGGACAAAACAGAAAGGTGGCCGACCCTCTGTGGGTGATAATCCAATGCGTCTAACACAGCGTCATTTTCCATCTCTTTGTACCATCCACGGAAAAAAAGAAAAATGCACAACGTATTTGTCACGTTTGTAAAAAACACAAAACAAGGAGAACAGAAACGCCGCGAATCGCGCTACCAGTGCGCTGAATGCGATGTTGGGCTGTGTGTGGTGCCGTGTTTTGCACTATTCCACGAACTCAAAAATTATTGAATAATAACTCAAAGAGCTTTACAAAGTGTAAATACAAACAAATGTTCTAAATAAATACGTTTCTTTTCATTGTGAGTATTATTTTTCACTTGCTAAAGAATTATAAACAGATAATTTCCTACCCATCTTTAGTTCCTTCAACCCCCCTCCCCCCCACCATCCCATTATATAAAAAATACGGGTTTCCCCCTAATTACTCCTTATTGTATTCTGGAACTGGCCCTCTAAATAAATAGTACTCAGAGTGCTGTATAATATTGTTTTTGCCAATAAAATGATTAACATTAATTTTGGTTGCAAGTGGCAAAAAAACCCCGCAGTGAGGTGTCAGTACTGCAAGAGTATCACAGCATTCAAGGGGTTAATTAGCAAATACCTACTTCTTTCCTGACCGCACTTTGCATAAAATCCTTAATATGTTTCCTTCAGTTTGGAATAACTTGCGAAAAAAGTTAATAAAATTAACAATTTAATACAAAGAAACACTTTACAAAATGCAAACGTTGATGAAATTGATATGGACACGTGATGCCCTCCACTGCTGGAATTTGCAATGCTGTTGTTGTCCGTATTTATGGACAGAGTTGAATTAATTGCCAGGTCCATGTAGCGCTCCTACATCTGTTAAATATCGTTGTTTACCTCGTATAACTCTTATCGATGCTTTCACATCCTGCCATATTTTAAAATAACTGTATAGTTTGCAAGCCAAGAGAGTCTTAAATAAATCTATTGTTTATCACAGCGTACTCGCATCTAGCGTTTGTTTGTTTTAGTATAATAATTGTGGAACTCAACCAAATATTTAATCATAGATAACATTCATAACAAAGGGAAAAAGATGTGTCACGTTATTTGTTTAAATACATATTTCAAGTAAAGGAATAAATATATATTAATGGAAATAACATAAAGCGAAAATATTTTCCATTCATATATAAATTTAATAAAAAAACATAATTTAGTGAAAAACGATTTGACTGACATATCATTCACCTCTGTATGTTTTAAGTGACATTTATGTGATACGGGTATGTCATGTTCTATTTTTATCCTCTGGACTTAATAACGCGGTAGAGGGGCGTATGATGGTACGGCGGGGGTAGCTTACAGACATACAGGGTGTAACAGAACTCTCTACTCAAACTTTCCAATATTGATCTCTGGGAGAAGTGAAGCAAATAATAAAATGTTACCAATGATCTCTTTTCGTTTAATGATTGTTTATTAGTGTTTTTGTTTTCAGAAATTTATACTTAAGCAAATGATTCACCAAATTTAACATTATGCTGAGAGGATCTAACAGTCAATAACAAGTTTGATCCAATTAGCAACATAAAATTTCAAAATATTAAATAGTTTAAACACAAATATTTTAAACATACTAAATTTATAAGAGAGGGACAAAAGTAACTTTTAGTATAAAATATGTTTACAAATCCAACTGCAATTTTAATTATTAAATCGAATAAACAAATAAATTATTGCGAGTTAATTCGACCATGTATGTCCAATCTCAAATTTTCTACACAATAACATTACAACTTGACAACAATCATTTTGATAAAAATAAATTTTCTACAATAAATATTTTTATCGCTTTCTTATAATATTATTACTGTGTAAGATACTTTAGTCAAACTTTTTAAATTGCCGCTAGTAGAAATTAAATTTGCAAACTCGTTCAAACGGTTTTATTGTAATGTCCTATCAGCGTAAAGAGGTTAGTACATTTTGAATTAATTTTTTTTAACGAAAACAAAGTCATTTAAACCGTGAAAGTAAAGACACAGACCAGTGGTTGCAGGTTTCCCTTTATTACATCCAAGAAAAAATCCTAAAATTTGTCTAGATTTTACACTCTGTATAAATATAACATAATGTACAACCTACACAGAGGTCAATATTGCTTATTTATTCACAAAATAATTACATTGTCGAGATATTTCTTATCTTGCTGACAGTTTTACTGACAATATGCAACAATTATATTTTAAAATTGTAAGCCTCAGATGTACTTCAAACATAGTGAATAGTCATTCAATATCTAAATGTATGAAAATAAAAATGAGCTAAGTTAGTGTTCTAGTATTTAAATTTAAACTATAAACTTTTCCTCAGAAAGGGTTAGCACGAGGGCTGAGACTGAGACCATTATTTAGTCAGAAAGAAATAGAAGAATATGATACATTGACTGAGGCTCCAGGAGAGGGTGGGTCACGTACTCTCGCAAATCTTCTCCAACCATCAATACACTATCCTCCCTCTCAGTATGCATCCCCTGGGCTAGCGCACTGAGTACTTAGGACTTACACTCCAGTATTTTACCTGTATATTGCACGTTACTTGTATCTTAATTTTTCATTTTTATATAGTTTAATGTTTTTTCGGCTAAAGAATAACCACTATAGTGTGCAAAATCAGTTCGAAATTCAAGTATTGACAACACTTAAAGGTCAGGAAGTAAAAGCTAGGAGACAAAAAAGAAGAATGAGGAAACTTACATATTGTGCTGGACAGTTTTAGTTACAAGTAATACATTGGTATAATGTTTTTGAGTTCTCTCGAATATTTTGGTTTTCTCTTTTGCCACTTATAACTAGTTAAAATAAACTCACGTTAAAATTATACATAATTTTTAAGATATTTTAAAAAAATATATAAATATTTATTTTACTATAGTAGTAGAACACAAAGGAGGAATTCATTAAAAAAATTATATTAATTGTTAATAGATGACATATCATTATTAAATGATGTTTTTTTTTTAAATTTCTTGAGCATATTATGAGTATTCTTTTTTCACTAAAAAACACATTACAATGTTATAATACTTTAAACAACACTTTTTATGTCTTATGCAGTAATTGTGAGGGACACAGCAATACCACGCAATATAATTACCACGCTTCTAATAAATAAAAAAATCTAATACAATAATAATTTGTTATTGAAGAAATAAATATTGTTTCCTAGGAAACCAAATAAAGATGGTCTTTAACCCTCCTTGGGATTGTGGAGAAAGGTAAGTTAGTTTTCTACACGAGTATTTGTCCCACGACATACACAAAAATATTTAACTAAAATATAATAATTTGTCCTGTGTTAATAAAGTTTGTTAAGTTTTGGTGAACATCCTCCCAAACACTAAACATAAAACATCTAAGTAAAGTTACAGTAATATTTAATGTAGTTTCAATTATTTTTTTTACCTACCTTCTTAATTCTGTAATTAAATCTTCTCATAGAGTCCTGCAGCACTCATACTCAAAGAAATAGATTTAGGAAAGTACTCAATCACACAAATATTTCTCAAAAGATATTCCTATTCAAATCTATAACAAATGCCGTTAATTACAATTTATTTAATGTTCGTAGTATAATAGTATGATTCTTTGGAAATTATAATACGATCAAATATCCAGTCTTCAAAGATGAGGAAAAAATTTAATAAAAAATACAATTCTAACCGATGGAACCACCTTATGTACCTGTATAAGACGAAATGCACAAATTCCTCCTACGGGATTTTCGTCGCCGATAAAACATGGTTAACCTGTTATATAAAATAAGTGCATATTCAAAGTAAGACATGATGTGTACATTCAAATAATTTTCAGACAATTACCTGGGTTTGTTTTATCGCGTATTACGAAAAACTAAAAACGTAGACCGGAACCTCGTTAGTCTCAAAAGTAGATTACACTCCGCCTCTGAGTAGAATGTAATCTAATCTTCTGCCCGAAGTGTAGAGGTCAGAGTGTGGTAAAGTGACCTGGGCTTCATCACTCGGTCATAAATATGCAAACTTGTGTGTAACGTCACAATTTCTATGTATAAAATAGCAAATTCCATACTTAGTCGGTACTGATTGTTCTAAGTATCTCGTGTACATAGTTAGCTATAGCATAAAAATCAAAATATGAAGAATTAATTTTTATGATTTATGTAATTTATGAAATACAAGGTGTCCCAAAATTAGGGTTAAACATTTTTGAGACTATTTAAGATAGAGCTAGAAAACTTTGTTTTATAAATTCTGGACATGAATATTTAATTTAACCCGCTACTTTCTTAGAGGTACGGCGTACAAGGAGTCAGAGAAAAATCTGTAAAGTAAGCTCAATTAAATGTTGGTATGCACAATGTTTAAATAAGCGCTGTATAAATGAAGAACCATTGCCTATTCATATACCTAAATTATGCTATTGTCATGGGTTCAGCAATTATAAACTGCTCTTGTTTGGCTTCTGAATAATTATCAAACAATCAACAACTTAGTTACGTTTTACATAAAAATTGTAAATTCAAGCCATCTTTGAACGGTTGCCATTTCTGGATCATTGTCCTTTGGAGCGCAGGTGTGCTGAATTGTCCTCGAGTACAAATACTTTTTATTTCATGTGGATACCAACCTATCTTTCCTTTAAATTTATCTTCTTCTGGCTCCTTGTGTGCCGTGCCCCTAAGTAAGTAATTGGCCATTGGATATGTGTTAAATTAGATTTTTATCTCTAGTCTTTACAAACTTTTGTAGCTCTTATCTTAAATCTGTTCAAAAGTATTTAACTGTGTCCCGAAACTCTTCAGAAGTTTTTTGTATTTAATACTATAAATAGAGAAATATTAACAGTAGAAGTGAAATTTTACTTTGGGTAGACGCAACTTTGGGCATTTCACATATGTTTCTTTTTAATGAAAAGCTCTGTTATCCTGAAACTTATTACAATTATTTTTTGTAGTTAAAATTACTTTAACTGGTCCTTCAATAAGAGGAATCGATGTTTCGTCTTTAACATAAATAACGAATTTCTTTCTAAACATTTTGGTTATTATATTAGACATGGTGCAGGCCAAATATTGTATAAAACAACTAAAATTATACATCTAACTAGAATGTAATCCTGACGATTATAATTTAACTACACATATTATTTACAAAATAAATGTTCTCGAATATTGATAGGTCCTAGCGATTTTATTGTATTCTTCTTGGATGGAGTATAAGTATGGGTGGTTTTTACCCATTTATTTTTTATCCGTCCACAAACCTTTGAATGAAAAACTAACTCCTTTTCACGTCAACTCATCTTCCATTTTATCACGAGGGGAGTAGAAAAAGTGTGACACCAAGCTGTGTTGGGCAGCCACTGTTGGCGGGATGTGTTGTGGTGGGGTCTTTTCCTTCAGCCAACATTTTTGTGTTGTGTCAATTTTTATAAATGTTTATGAAATATTTGAGACACAAATTTTGTCCGAATGGGAATTACGACCAAACTCAACCAAGCTATGTGTGAATACTGTTTGTGTTTAATTTGTATATATTAACGAACTACGGTAATTATCGTGTTCACAATTTATTCCCGCAATGTTGTATACTGCTTAAAACATTTGCACGCTCCCTATCTGTAAATCATACTTGTAAACTTTGTTAGGTTAATAGTGGCTAATGTTTTCATTTAAGCTATCTCGTACAAATATTGCCTCAGTACCAAAGTTTGTCTGAATCTATTAAGAACCACGATAGTTGACGTGTCCACAATTAAAATTATTTCCGTAATGTTGTACACTAGTTGCCAGCTATTTTATAAATCTAACACATTAAAAAAAACACGTAAATCAAACATTACTATAAATGACTTGACAATTCTAAAACACGATTTTATTTTACTATAACGCATAATAACTAACATATAACCATTAATTTTCAAACTTTTAATGGCTTGCCATCTTGAAAAGTTATGAGATATTGAAAAAGTGAAAGAATAACAGTTATCTATAATATATTAATCTAATGTGTTTAATATATCGGTGTTGGGGCAATGTTACGAATTATTGGAGTTAAAAATGTTCGTCATATGCGAATGGCCCGCCTGCTTGAAACGTTTTATTGGCTAAGAATAATTAAGTCTAAATATCACTACACTACACATGATGATATACCAATGTTATATATCGTTACACGATCCTCCATTACATGAATCAAGGATTGATGCACGCAGTGACGCTCACTACGGACAGACGTAACAAAGCGCTGTCTGGCACGTAACAAAAGCTAGACATATGAGCTTAACAATGCAAAAATATTGGAACGGCCCACTCGATATTTTTAAATTTTATGAGTACCATAAGGAGCTTTGTGTTCCAATTTGGGCAGAACTACTAGAAAATTCAATTAGGGAGGGACGAGTTGACTTCTCATGTATATTTACAAGGGTCTGAATGTCAATTTTGTAATGGAGATAACTCTAACCATCCCTAACTGAGAACGTCGATATCTTAGTGAAATTATACTTTTCTTGTGATGTCTATCATTTACCGGGGAAGAGACATGTCTCAGCTACGAAATCAAATTCCCACGAACTAAATCCATATATCCAAATTGTACACTGTGTCCGTAGGTCGTGAACAAGGATTCACCATTTCGTGGTCGTCAAAATTATGGCAACTATCCTTAATTTGTGGGGCTTTATTTTCTATCGTTCCGTTAAAGGAAGTATTTGCATTAGGAAAATTATTTTGGAACTTTTAATTGTTATAAAGGAAGTTTTTGGCTGAGGACTTTGTTTTTATAAGCTGTGTAATTTTGAAGTTAGTCAGCGATTCGTTCCAGACAAATGTTAGTAGGTAACATCAGAGTGTTTACAGTAAATAATTGTCAGTTCTGAAGATTACAATTTGTTTTATTCGTGTACAACTCCCTGTACTTCGGTATAAAGTTACAAGGAAAATATATTGTTCTTAAGATAAATTCGCGTAAATTAAGTAAAATGTGGTTTTATAAAAAAAATGGAAAGATCCAAATTTTTGCTACTGTTAGGCTACAAGAATATTTTAAGAAAAAGCGTAGCTCCCTGATTTGAACGAAGTCAGTGAGCATAAAAGGCCGTGAAAGGGCAAGGGTCTCTTAAAATATATTTTCAACATCTAATATTGCACCGGATTTTCGTCACATTTTTAATTGGAATCTTTTGTATCTTTAACGAAAGGAACATTTGAGGGGTAAAAGGAAAATCACAGTAAATTTCTTTAACTTTACATTGTGTTGGCCTTAAGTTGATGTTTCAAGTCTGCAATACGCTAAACAACAACAATTGTTCTTAAAATTTATATACAGTAATAAACCTTTTTTTAATACTTTTGGATATATTTTTTTATTTAGAACTATGGAAATTTCAAATTCTATAAATTGAAATGTACCTGATGATGAATTCTTAGAGTTTGAAATGTACATCGTACGAAATCAAAAATATATCAAAAGTGTTAAAAAGGTTTATTATTGTATGTATTTTTAACAAACACTTTTCGAGGTTACATCTATAACTGTTTCTTACTTGCAGGATATCTAAAAAGATAAGTACAATTGAAGCCATTTGAAAACTATAAATGAATGTGTAGGCCCACATTTATATTATTTACCTATAAATATGATCTACTTACTTTGGGACAAGGGAAAAACCAATTTTTAAAAAATCACACTTAGAACCTTTAGTTTTCCGACTTCAGTTTTTACATTTATAAGCACAGTTCTTCCACTAAGGCCATAAAAACATAGAGTTAAAATAAATTTATTGTGAACTCTTTTTACGCTACAAAATATGGTTTATTAACGGTTGCAAAGAATTTCAATGTAGACGTCACGGAAAGCAGGCACAAATGTTATACGTTGAAAATTATATTATAAAAACCCCTTACCTTTTTGCGCCGCTACGTCTTTCAAATTAGAAACAACTGTTCATTAGTCATAATTTTAATGCAGTAGACCTTCATTTTGAGGTTATGTTTTTCTAGCATAACGTACTCTGAAAGGTAAGTACTTGAGTATTATATCTGACAGGTATTGAATGTTTTACATTATAAAATAGCTCAATATCAATGTAGTTGTAGTTGTAAATAATGAAAAGTTATATATTGGTTTTTTATGACAGTCTATAAATACAAAAGGCATGTTTACCCATTTGAAAACAGTCGGCCTAAATGGGTTGATTGTTTACTCGTATGTTTTCATTGTTACAAATTGACTCTAAATGACATTCATTCAATACATTGTAGAGGAAGTAACAGCCGTCTTGGAAAGTGAAATAGTGATTATTCAAAATCAAGGAATTCATTCAGATACCGACAGAGGTGAGGAGGATAAGAGAGATCTTTTACGATTGTCACGAAATCAACTATTGTCAAGTGCGGAATTCTCGGTTCGTAAAATTGTGGATCGAGAATTAGTTAAAATAGGTATTGGTGTTCTTAAAGACATTTCAGAAGATAATCGACAGTTCGAAGTTGTAGGTTAACATCAATTAGCCCTTTCTGCAGGTGAGTCTAGTACTGGAAATTTAGTTTGTACTTGACAGTACTGATGAGCCTAAAGCTAAAGAAAAGAAAGCTTTGTCATTACCCAATCAGAGTTTAAACAAAAATAATAATAGAAAAAAGCAGGGCGAGTAAACAATTTGATAAACAATCTAGCAAAAAAAGCTTTTTATAACCTAAGTTGATTAACATCCTAAGATATACCCTACCTTCTAAGATATAATAAAAAGGGATATTACCTTTAAAACATTTTTTAAAATTTATACGTTAAAATATATTATAAATAAGTATCGTACTGGTAAACCTTTTCCATTCATTATTAATATTTCCAAGTAAAACAATTTCACCATCTTATTTGATTTCCCTCAATACCTAAACCACTTTAAAAATGTTTAGCGTAAAAACATGAACTATAGTTTAATGAACTATAGTTAGAAATATAACTAATGTTAAAGTTCTGTTATGGAGTTTTAAATTTAGGTAGGAAATTATGCAATTGAAAGTTTTCTCATATGGAAAGTGAAGTTGCTTCCTTTCAAGGTGGCAAACAAAGTTGTTTGCGAGGATGCTGTGGGTTTTAGATTAAAGATAAACATCCGCATAACACGAACTTCATGTCCAACTTTAATGTAATGCCTATCTTTCCACATTAAACTTGCGTTAGTGTAAAGTTTATGAGCAAATTGTTTTCTAGAAGGTACATTACTAAAATGTAGTATACCTATGGTATACTGTAAATCTACAAATTGTTTTAAAGGCCACGACTTCCAAATATATTCTGTAATAAGAACTTTGGAATTTGTTAGCAGTTTTTTTATTTATTGCTCAACTTTTTTATGGGTTTACAAAAACTCGTACTTACGCATTGAGGTGGATGCATATTACTATTATTCCGGCTGGCCTAAAGTAGGTACATGCCTCGTGTCGTAATGAAGTATTAAATGTGCATAATTGTTATAACTTGTGAAGTTCACAGTCGTTGATGTGGTGAGCTGAACCGACATAAATATTCATACAGCCTATACGGGCGATGCGTGGTGTTACAAAGTCTTGCATGACTGTCACTGCCACCTACATAATACTGTATTGCCGCTGAATATGAATAGTAAACACTCGCGTCTCACTGAAACATCTGTCTTCGATTCTACACAGCTCTTACTTCATTACCAAATAGCCAAGTTTACCAATTTGTGCAGATTAACATTTACTAATATAATTAAATGGAATTTAAGTTTGAATAAATGTTTTAATTTAAAATATTTCATCACATAACTTAAAATAACATTGTTGAAGAATGGGAATATAATTGTTTTTATTATTCCATGATAAGTGGCAGGAGAACAGAATTTCGGATGATCCTGTAACTTAGCCACCAAAAAAAATGGTCGATGATAAAGATAATGGAATTGTGAATGTACGTAAATGAAACATCAAGGAGTGTCATGTGGTTTATAATAATTTAGATTCCTTCAGGAAAATATTAATAAAAAAAATAAATTCCTTAAATTATTGTAAATAATAATATAATGTAATGAGTGAATAAAATCATGCCACTCCTTTAAGTTATAACTCATTTTCGCAAATTGCACACCAAAACCTCATTTCACCACTTTAAACAAACATAACATACAATTTAAAATCTAAAAAAAAAACTTATTTGGACCAACTTTATCAAATTGTAGTGAAATTGTACAGGTAAATTTCTTTAATTGCAAACATTTCTGTTAATTTAGTGCTAAATTCTTTGAACAATACGATTCATTTTTGGGGAAGTTTTTGAAACATTGTTTTGTTTTGGCCTATCAAACCGAATGCAAAATTTTTTTATAATTGAGTTGTTTTGAGGTAATATAATACGACACTGAAGAAGTTTTCACGTAGTTTTCATATTACGTTCGCAGTTGATCTGATAATAACAGACTTAATTTTGGTACAACTTAGATCATGTTATTGATTGAATCGAACGAAGATTCCATTAGGTAATGAAGTGGCGGGAGATAGCGGTAATCAGTCCCCTTGGATTTACGAGGCCGGAGACCTGTCACCCTTCCCACGCCCCGCATTCAAGTGTTGAGTCTCGGCATAATTACCTCCCAATTTGTTGCGTTAGCGCCGTGAGACGTAGTCACGCTCGTGTCTACAAGATTACGTTTAATATGGAGTCAAGTTTTCAGAAATTAATTTTAAAATTTATATAATAAAAAGTTTATCGTAACATCAATTTTGGAGTAAACTCTAGGGACTAGATTTAGCGGTTTCATGTATTGTTAGAGATATTGGAAATAAGACAATATCACTGAATATCCATATCGTAGAAATTCTTAAGAATCCAAATCTCAGAGCCATTGTCGTATCAGATATTCTAACATTCCGAGGGTCGAAGTTTCTATATTCGCAGCTGCAAATTGTTATTGTGTCTTTACGTCTCGCAATCCTTGGACATGTCCTTGATTGATCCATTTCCTTGTATTCTCTAATCGTAAAACACTGCCCTAAAAAACCGTTCCTAAACTGTTCTACGCACCAAATAATTAATTTATAAAATATGATGACAAGCTTACTTTAGAGGACAAGCAAGAGCAAGCAAATTTCCACACACATGCAACAGCAAATGTATTTCTAGTATGGCATTTTGTAGTATAGTAGTACAGAGAAACGTAAAGTTTTAGTACAACATTGTTAGGTTCTCGATGAAATCTAAATTTCGCATACAACCGTGTAGGTAATGAAAACGTGATAATATCTAAATTTCTCGAATTCTAAAATTTCAAAATAAATCAGCGAATATGAATTTCTATATTTAACCTTATAAGCTTTGTTAGGTTCTCATAAAATGGCTTCTCTTTATGTAATATTGCTAATTACTCCTAACCTTATAAATACACAATTTTCACATACATCCCTCTGCCAGTGTCACGTCCACAGCATGTTACTCCGAATCTCTCTCGGCTAAACGCTTAAGATACATATTTTTAAATTTTGCCAAAAGCCGGGAACGCTATCGCGTTGGAAGTAAAGAGCAAGGGCTGGTCACGTAACGAGACATAAACTCCCAGTAAACTGACCGATACCTCACACTAACAGGAACAACCATGTGTATATTCGGCTTGGTTTCGCAATCGCACTCCCAGTTGACAAAAAAAAGTAAAAGTAATTGTTAAAGAGCAAGAAAATCAATTTAACCAATCGTTAAAGGGAGGGTCACGTACGACACATAACTCCCAGTAACTGACCGATACCTTACACTTACAGGAGCAACAACGTGTGTATCCGGCTTCGTCTCTCCATCGCTTTTCCATTTGATAAGGCAAAGAGTTTAAAGCAATACGTTAACGATCAAGTAACCAATCGTTAAAGGCGTTAAAGGGAGGGTCCACGTACGACACATAACTCCCCAGTAACTGACCGATACCTAACACTTACAGGAGCAACCACGTGTGTATCCGGCTTCGTTTCTCCATCCGCTTTTTCCATTTGATAAGGCAAAGAGTTTAAAAGCAATACGTAACGATCAAGTAACCAATCGTTAAAGGGAGGGTCACGTACGACACATAACTCCCAGTAACTGACCGATAACCTTTACACTTACAGGAGCAACCACGTGTGTATCCGGCTTCGTCTCTCCATCGCTTTTCACATTTTGATAAGGCAAAGAGAGATAAAGCAATACGTAACGATCAAGTAACCAATCGTTAAAGGGAGGTCACGTACGACACATAACTCCCAGTAACTGACCGATACCTTACACTTACAGGAGCAACCACGTGTGTATCCGGGCTTCGTTTCTCCATCGCTTTTTCCATTTGATAAGGCAAAGAGTTAAAGCAATACGTAACGATCAAGTAACCCAATCGTTATAGGGAGGGTCACGTACGACGCATAACTCCCAGTAACCGATCGATACCTCACACTGACAGGAGCAACCACGTGTGTATCCGGCTTTGGTTTCTCCATCGCACTTCCAGTTGATAAGGCAATGAGTTTAAGCAATACGTAAAGAGCAAGTATCCAATCGTTAAAGGAAGGGTCACGTACGACACATGAACTCTAGTAACTGACCGATACCTTACACTTACAGGAGCAACCACGTGTGTATCCGGCTTCGTTTTCTCCATCGCTTTTCCCTTTGATAAGGCAATGAGTTTAAGAAATATGTAACGATCAAGTAACCAATCGTTAAAGGGGAGGGTTCACGTACGAACGCATAACTCCCAGTAACTGACCTGATACCTTACACTGGCAGGAGCAACCAGGTGTCTCTAACCTCGTTTCTCTCCCACATTCCCCGTTAATAAAATCAAATAACTTCTTACAAAATGTAGGTAGGACTAACTAATCACTAATTGGCAGTTTTTATTTTGTATGCATTATTGGAATATTTAACTTTTTATGTTTAATAAATTTTTAACCACTAAAGTATAATACTGGCTATACTAGTGGTAGCTTTTATATGATGGACACTTACTAACAATTAACTTTTAGATTTAGTCATTATTGGGGTGTTTTTACATATATTCCAATTTTCATGAAAATAACAATTAAAACCTAATAATTAAAAAAGAATTACATTTTATTCTTTTCTTATGAGAAATAAAATCAATATTACATAGTTTGTATGCCTGGACAACTAACAAACAAAATCACGATGGTATAAACATGAAAAAATGAAGCCAGTGGTGGTCAAATTGATCACAATATTAACATACGATTAGATCTTGAAAACCCTTTGTTGACAAAATATTCTTAAATTCAATCCACTTGGAAATGTTTATCTGGTGTTTGATCTAGTAGGGATTGGTTCTTGGTTTTAAAATAGTGATATAACAATTTTTTTTTATTGTCTGTCTTTGAAATTTAAATTGTGAATTACGTGCTGTTACATGTTTATCTTTCTCTTTATGTTAATATGCATTACGTGTGCTCTGTGTACCTTTACATTTGAATTTTATAAACAATGGTATTTTATTCATAAGGACAAGCTGTGAAATATTTGTAAACGAGTTTTGTATTGCATTTTAACTGGAAATGGAATAGAAAAGACTTCACAAAAATGGACAGGTATTGTTAATACAACAATTGATTAAAAACAAGTTTAAAATAAGAATAACAATTTTAAATAAACCGCAGTTTTATACGTTTTCTCTTGCGTCTGTAACGTAATAAAACAATGGTTTAATTGAAAATATTCCTACAATTGGTGGGCATAGCTATCGCGAATTATTTATCAGACGCCGCGGCTGTCAGCCGCTAACGTGGTTTTCGCTACTACTTATGTCGCAAATTCATTATTACATTTTAAGTACATATAATTTGTTTCATGTGATGTAAAATACATTGTTTAACCAATGCATCATTATTTGACAGTGGGTGTAGATGTGGAGAGGACAGACCTCTATAGTGAAGATGTCGATGATCTCTCTAAAATTTACAATGCGGTAACTTTTTTACACGTCATATTTTATCATACTTTTTGCGTTTTAAAACCTCATATTGTGATCAATTAAATAAAATTAACTAAGGAACGTTTATTAAAATAAGAAATGCTCATACAATTGAATATTAATGTTTATAGGAAAACCATTTGGAAGACCTATAACTACTATATAAATACTAAAATACCTAAAAAACATAAGTATACAATAAACTTAGCTACTGTTTTAATATACTTATATGTTATAGGGACACTTTAACAAAATATCTATGAACACCTTCCGCTTGGATTTCCGCCAAGAAAATAGCCGTTGATAGTGTTACTTTTATAGTGTAGATTCTCCTGGTAAACTAGAGAACTACTATATAGCAATTAAAAAATGGTTACAAACCTTCAGACAATCGCAATACAAAAAGTATCATATGATTTATATGATCTATTATTTATAGACCTTTACCGTATCATTTACATTTAATTGGAAGTGTTATCCACCCCCAACTCCTTATTCTCGCAGCTTGCAATTTTAATGCTCACCATGTTTCCTGGGGTTCCAGAATTTCTTATTTGAGGAGTAATATGATAGGGAGTTTTTGTTCTGCAGGACGGTTGTGCTCAAGGACGGGTCGACCACCTTAAATGTGTCACAGGGCAGGACTATGGCTTGAAATCGGTCTACAGCCCGGAGTTACGCTATAGACGAGCGAGAAGAAAGGTACAAATTTTCAGAATGAGCAGGCGACAGTTCTGGCTGGAATTACACAGTCATATAAAAAGGACCGATGTCAACATCCGATGTCTGGACAAGAAATTCGGTGTGTGTTTCCAGCAAGGCTGATCCATCTTCTATCATGGGTCTTTAACTTGATCGGGAATGTAGTGGCCCGATCTCCGGACTCTTTTCAAACTCACTTGCTGCACACTTTGTGGATATATCTATGAGAACCAATGATACTGTCCAGAATTCCAAATGTATCCCACATATTCAGGAAAAAACTGTGTTTAAAACTTGACTGAAGATCTATTGACTGTGAACGAAGTTGATTCATCACTTAAGTCGCCATGAAAAACTGCCAATCTTGTTATTGACGATGGAATGCTTGAAACAATAATAATAATTTGGACATTTACTATCGTCACTTCCACATGTGTAAAAAAAATAACACTACGTTTCGGACGATTGAAACCTCTGCATCGTATGTAGAAAAGGACCCTTAAAAAATTACAAAACTAAAATTACGTGTGGCAAAATGGTTTGCCTCTTAAAGTTAAAATAATGAAGTTAATGACGACAGCATGAAGTCCAGATAGATAGCATGAAGTCCAGACTAGATAGCATGAAGTCCAGACTAGAATAGCATGAACCCAAGTGATGCCACTGTACCGAAACGAAGCCTACATCATCAAACACGTCACATCCGAAACCAACGGAGGTGAAAGCCAAATCTCATTAATACTATAGATCATATATTGTATATAAATAGGTTATTTTATTTTTATTTTTTTAGGAGAGGTCGGTCCCGTTAAAAACCTTATTTTGATTATTCCTAATGGGGCACTGACTGTGAGAGTATCTTATCAATCAGAATACGTGTTGTTTGCATACCTTATTCCTTTACAACAACCCTTTCAAATTTTCTAAGTCCTAAAAAGAAAACTTGTTTTCATTGCACAATATTTTAGCTGTTTCAAATGGCTGATAGGTTTCCACTAAATAGTTCGTATAATATTCGAATGCCGAACAACTTCATTCATATAGTGAAAACTTTGGTGATGCGAGGAAATTTACAACGCTTTGCATGCTGTGCCGCTGCCACTCACATAATATTACACTGTCACTGAGTGATGAATAGTAAATAGCAAGACTCATTGAGTGTCTGTCATCTTCCTCGTGGAGTTTCTACATTAAGCTCTTGGTTGGCTCACTTTGACTGAATCTGTTATAAAAACAGATATGCATTCATTTATCATCATATAGCTTTAGGATTTCAGAAATTTGTTTAAATTATTCGTAAGCAAATGACGTCAACAACGCTTTCAACTAATAATTGAATTAATTGTACTCATTTAATGCATATTTAAAAGTATGAATGCCAGTGGTTTCATCATCAATTTGCCACTTTGTATAATCTCTAAAATCAAAGTCTACATCTACGTAAATAACGTAGTTTTGTAATAAAGCCCATAGAGGATAGCAGTCAATTTGTACGTGGAACATATCCATTATCAGTAGAAAAAGGAAGTGACGTCAGACCAGACAGGAAACCGGAAACTGCCGATTAGAGGTGAGCTACCCCTGAGAGCTGTGCGGTGTGCTGGCTGCATAATTAACTGGTCTGGCAGGCGCAAGTAACCACTAGCAGACCTTCTGTTTTGATATCAAATTTAATGCAAAACCCTTTCAGTGTCATTGGGGCTTATTCTTTTACATTTGTGTATTCTAAAACTAAAATACTACTTTTGAATTTTAAAAAAACTTAGTGTACGAAGACCGAATAAGCGACTGTTGTATCAAGTTTGGTGCATTACCTCAGTTATCTGAACTTAGTCCTGCCCCTTATTACCTACGCACTTATCAGGAAGTTATAAATACATACCAGTACATAATGTGGTCTTTCGAAGAAGAAATCATCACTTTGTTTTGAATTAATATTTGTCGATTTGTTTTTAAGACCTGTTAGAACTTACTCTGACTCTTATTTGGTAAGTAAAGGTTATTCAGAACCATAACAGTAACACTCGACTAATGTATGTAAGAAGAAATGTATAAAAGCTATCAGCTGTGAGGACCAGATATACGTTTCGGGAGTGGATTAAAATATTTATCCTTTGGCTTTGTAACATTGGGGCAACATAAATTTTATATGAACAAGAATGTATATTTTTGTTTAAGAAGGTTGAAATTCTCTGAGGGCTTCATCCTAATAAGTTTTTTCTTCAGGATCTAGGGGGAAACGAAGTATTTCTCGCAAGATAATTAGTGAACGAATCATGACGGAATTGATGGGTAATTGTTTATCACCTTAGAATAACAGAGGATCAGCGCTGTTCCAGTATTTATCTAGCTTGTTTTATTAAAGTGGAGTCACAGGTATAATATCTTCCATATGATTTTCCTCATAACACTAACATGATCCGGTCCACTCCACCTAACCTTGGACTATCACTCCACTCTGTGCTGAATTGGGACTCACAGACCAACTTATTCATGTAATTAGACATTCGCGCATACTTAAGTATAGTTTTTTGGAAATTATATTGTTTATCCAGAACGTGGACATAAATTTTGACCGTAGCTAATTTGTGATTGGCTAGGAAGATCGTCTTTTAAAGCTTTTGAACAACTTCCTGTAATCCGTGACATACTCGCCTAATTTATTTAAGCTCAAAATCCCTAGTTATCTGTATTAACTAATGTCCAATCATATTACTCATTCCTAATTATCTTTTACATTCGGCGATGCCATATTATGGGTACCTTCTATTAATAATGTTGAATGTCATCGAAGTTTAGCTCCAGTTTTACCTTTCTCTTAGTGCAGCGTCTGCAATCCCTGACGCTGTTTTAAAGACTTTACTTGACTCTTAACTTGACACCCAAAAAAAGGTCGGCTTTCAAGAAACTCAACATGAATACTTTACATCTTTTCGTCATAAAAAATATACATTGGCAACAAAATATAATGTACATATATAGTTGAATATGTAGTCTCATTGTCTCATCAGGTGTACAATTGAAGCGAAACACTATATTGCAAATATTTCTCTGGACAAACTAGCATCTGCAATTAAAGTGTTAATTCTTAGACGTCGACTTGCAATGTAAACGCGCTTTAAATACGGGAATGGAAAAACATGTCATCAGAGAAAAACGCGTGCAATACTATGCAATACTTTTCCTAGTTCAGGGCTAAAGCGCCGAGGCGGCGCGCGCGGTGAGATTTATAGTGCCTGGAAGGTTGGCAGCAAGGTAGTGGCGATATTGTTTATCAGCGACCCCTCGGCTTGCCTACCGTGTGTGTGTTTATTAAATTTCAATTTTGCAAACGTACTTCTACTTGGATATACAGAAATGGTTTTACACGGGGTAATGTGTAATGTTCATGAAATTTGAATGAATACGAAGCTCACATAGTAAGGGTGATTGAATTACATGTACAGGTAATAAATTGTTGAGTGTGTATATTTCATAGCACAATACAAATAGAAATTTAGCTACCAGAAAGACCTGCATTTTAACATAACACTTAAAATGTTAGTTTTTATCCAATTATTGGTTAAAATTTTAATACAAATTGTTATTTCTCTGCTTCAGTTGTATTGTGTTGTATGTTGATCGTTTCTATATTTAAATTTTTTTTACATTTGTATTAATTATATTTTCGCGTTTCCTGTTTAATGAAATTAAATATTAAAATATCATAAGGAAAACTTTCAACCGAAGAGAGGGAGAATCAATAAGATGGTCAATGTCCAGATCAAGAGTATTGCAGTATTTCCGTGAAGAGGTTTACCTTATCCGATCGACACCGCTGCTCCACCACGTCATTATATTCTTTGTCTCCTCATCTGCAAAGATCAATATTAAAGTCTGGGTGTTTAGTGTGAAACCTTGCCATAATGTATTTATGAACGACTAAATTGTCTAATGTTGATATTATACATAAAATAAAAAAAACAATTCTCATTTTTAAAGACAAAATTGTGTTTGCTCAATTTTTTTCTAATTAGATCGCTAGCGCATAACTACAGTTTTAAAAGCTCATTTACTAAACCGTTCATTATTACTGTATTTAAAGGTTGGTCGTTATTTTACACTAGTGAAAACAGTGTCAGTCCTGATTTCTGTCTTTGCTCAATAAAATGAAAACTAATATAAGATTGACGATGAATTTTTACAGTATGCTGATGAATATAAAAGCTGACTGAAGGCTTATATAAATACAAATTACAGCATGTTCTTTACACACAACCTTTTATTTGTTTTTTCCGATAATTTCGGTAGCAGTTAAGCTAAATCTTATACATAAACTGTAAAGACGTAGTTGAAACATATGAAAGTCGAATGAACAGCGTTTTTTTTAACCAATGTGTACTAAAGCAAAAATATGTATCGTAGCTCTTGGGGGAAAAAAACAACCCCTTTAAAAAATTTTAATTTTTTGGGGATTTTTTTTTTTTTTTAAATTTTTAAGGTTTTTTTTTTTTTGGGGAAAAAAAAAAAAATTTTTAGTTTTTTTTTTTGTTTTAAAATTTTTTTTAAAACCCCCCTTTTTACCCGGAAAATTCCCGGGGGGGGGAAAAAAAAAAAAATTTTTTTTAAAATTTTTCCCAAAAACCCCGGGAAAAGCGAAAGGGGGGGGTTTTTTCCCCAAAAACCTCCCCGGGGTTTTAAATAAATTTTTCCTTTTTTAAAAAACCCCCCCCCCCCAAAAAAAATTCCCCCAAGTTAAAAAACCCCCCCCCATTTTGGGGGGGGGAAAAAAAAAAAAAAAAAATTTAAAAATTTGGCCCTAAATTTAAAAAAGGGGGGGTTTGGGAAAAAAAAATTCCGTTAATTTTTTTAAAACTCCCAAAAAATTTCCAAAAAATGAAAAAGGGTTTTAAATTTTTTAAAAAAAAAAAAAAAAAAAAAATTTAATTTTAAAATTTTTTTGTTTTAAATTTTTTGTTTGGGGTTTTTTTAAAAAATAAATTTCCCATTTAGTGTTTGGAAAAAAAAGAAAAAAAGGCCCCGGGGAAAAAAAACTTTTTTCCAAAATAAAATTTTTTAATAAGGGGGGAAAAAGGGGAAAAACCCCAAATTTTGAAAAAAAAAATGGGGAACCCTTTAAGTTTACAGGAAACCTCCCAATTTCTTGCGGGGGAAAATTTCCCGGGGTTTTTTTTTTTGGGGAAACCTAACCCTTTCTTACGGGGGCAGATAAAAATGGGGGGGTTTTAATTTTAGGGGGAAAACCGGTTTTTTAATAGTAAGGGAACGCTTTAATGCCCAGGAAACCCACCAGTGTTTTACATCAGTAAAAATGGGGGGTTTTCCGCATACCCCCCGTTTCTTGGGCAGGTTAAAATAGGAAGGGCCCCTTTTCGTTGGCCGGCCCCAACCCCGTGTTTTTCGGGGGGAGATTAAAACGCTTTTTTAATTCCACAAAATAAACCCCTTTTCTTACAGGTCAAATAAGGGAAAGGGGTTTAAGTTTCCCAGAAAAACCCAATTTAAAAAATTTTTTAAAAAACTTTTTTAAAAAAATTTTGGGAATTTTTGGGGGGGGAAAATCCAAATTTTTTTGTTTTAAGGGGGAGTTTGGGGTGGTCTTCGGGGGAAAAGGAATTACCCCCCGTTTTTTAAGGGGAAAATTTTTTTTTACATTCCCCGGGAAAAATATTAAGGTTAAATTTTTTAAAAGTTTTTTTAAAAATTTTTTTTAATTAAATTTTTGTGTTTTTTTGGGAAAATTTTGTAAAAGGGGTTTTATAATTTATTAATAAAGTTGATAAAAAGTTTTTTAAAAACTTTGAAAAAAAAAATTTTTTCAAAATTATTTAAAATTATTTTTAGAAAAATAAGATAAAACTAAAATTGGAATAATCCTTTACGGTATTTTTTTAACGGGTTTCAAGAAAAAATGTTGTATAAAAATTACCTTTTTGGGGGTTTAAACCAAAGTTCCCCTTTATCCCAAGGTTAAACTTTATTTTAAAAAGGGGGCCGGGGGGTTTTGGGGATTTTCCAAAAAAAAGTTTTTCCCTTTTAAAATATTTCTTTATTTATATTTAAAACCTTTGTTCGTTAATAAAAAATTTTAAATTTTATATTAAAATAAAAACTAAAATTTATTTTTTTTTACAAAATTTAAAATTTTAAAAATTAAACGATTTTTTAAACCCCTTGTTTAAATTCCCAAGGGGGGAGAGCCAAGACTTAAAAAGGGTTTTTATTTTACTGGAAAATTTTAAATTTTTTGGGTTGACACCCCTTTTTTTTTTTATTTTTCCAAGTCAGTAATTTTCCCAAAAAAAAAAAAAATTTTGAAAAAATTAATTAAATTTTTAAATGGTTTTTAAAAAAAAATTTTTTCCCTTTAATTTGGGGAAGATCCCAAAAAACAAAGACGAAAAACCCTTTAAAAGGGGGGGAAATTTTTTTAAATTTTAAAAAAAATTTTTTAAATTTTTTTTTAAGAAAATTTAAAAAAATATTAAAACTGAATATTTTTTAGTATCGAAAAAAACTTTAAAAATTTTTAAAATGCAAAAAGGGCTTTTGCATTTTTCCCCTTTTTCATAAAAAATCTTTTTTTTCGGTTGAAAAATTTAAAAAATTTTTTTTTTTGAACCTAAAATAGTAAAAATTTTTTAAAAAAGGTCTTCCCCCTTTTTTTTAAAAATTTTTTGGTTTTTTTTTTTAAATATTTTGGGTTAAATAAGGGGGAAAAAATTTTTTTAATTATCTAAACTAACCCAAAAATTTTTGCCTTTTTTTTTAAAGGGGGCCAAATTTTCATGTATAAAAATTCCCAAAAACCCCTTCAACCTTTTTAAAGGGAAAAAACCCTGGGAGGTTTAATCTTTAAAATTTCCCCCATTTAGCCTTTTTTTCAAAAAAAGGGTTTTTAGTTATGCTTTTCTTTCCCCCCCCGAGTTTTCCCTTTTTGAAAACCCAAAATGCCCTTTTTTTTTTTAACTTTAAATTTTTTAAATTTTTTAAAAATATTAAATTTTTTTAAAAATTTTAAAAATCAAAATTTTAAAAAATTTCACTTTTTAATTTTTTTAAAAATTTTTTTTTTTTTGGGGTTTTTTTTTATTTTTTTTTTTTTTTTTGTTTTTAAATTTAAATTTTTTTTGTAATTTTCCACTTAAAATTTAAAATTTTTTTTAGTTTTTAAATTTCTTCTTTTTAAAAAACAAGAAATTTCCCTAAATTTAAAAGGCCACCAGTAGCCTTTTTAAATTAAAAAAAAATTTTTAAAACCCAAAAAATTTAAAAGGAATTTTTTTTTTTTTTTATTAAAAGATTTTTTAATTTTTTTTTTTTTTTAAAATTTTTTTTTTTTTTTTGAAAAACCCAAAAAAAATTTAAAAAAGGGGTTTTTTAAAAAAAAAAATTTTTTTTTTTTTTTGGGGTTTTTTTTTTTCCAAATTTTTTTCCCCCAAAAAAACTTTTTTTACAGGTTTTTTTTTTCGTTATAGTCCAAATTTTTCCCCGGTTTTTTTTCATTTTAAAAAAAATTTGTAAATTTTTAAAAAAAATTTTTAAAATTTTTAATATTTTAAATAAAAATTTTCGTCTTTTTAAATTTAAAGTTTTTAAATTTTTTTGTCGAATTAAAGGGAGAGGTTTTTAAGAAAATTTCCCCTTTTTTAATAAACTTTTACGCAAAAAGTTTTTAAAACCCAGGGTTTTTTCGGTTTGGGGAAGTTAAACGGAATTTATAAAAGTTCACTTACATTTTTTTAAAAATTTATTATAAACAATTTTGTGTTAAAATTTTTGAAATTTTTTTTTTTTAAAAAAAAAAATTAAAAATATAATTTGTTACGGGGTTTTTTTTATTTAATTGGGGGGTTTTTTTTTAGAAAATTTAAATTTTAAATTTTTGGGAAAAAAGGTTTTAAAAAAAAGATTTTTTAAATAAAATTTTGGATTTCCCCCATTTTTTTTATTCTGGGAACGCCTTTAACAGGTTACTTCAATACAATGGGGAACCTATCAATTGGCCCGGAACACGAAAAAACGGGCATTTCCCTTTTTTTCTTAACTTTTTTTAATGTTGGAAAGAAAAGACACCCAAAAAAAAAAACCCAAATAAAAACAAAAGTCAATTTTTTTTAAAATAAAATGTTTTTTGTTTTGTAAATGGTATTAAAATTTTCTAGGTTGTATTATTTTTTCACATAAAATTTTGGGGAAAAACCTAAAAAAAAAGATAAAAAAACATCGTTTCATTTATTTTATTTAACCTGTTTTGTTTTTTTTTTTTTTTTTTTATTTTTTTGTTTTTTTAAAATTTACTTTTTTTTTATATTCCTTTTTTGACCCCGGGGTGGATAATCTTTAAAAAAAAGGGGGGGGAGTATTTATTGGTTAAAAAAAAATGTTCGGTACAAGGTTTTCCCATTTAAAAACCAGTTTAAATGGTTTATTTTTTAAGGGGGTTTTAGGTTTATCCCAAATTTTTAAATTAGTTTTTGAAAATTTTTCCAAAATTTGGTAAAATGGGGGTCTTAATTTTTTTTTGGAGCCAAAAGCCAAAAATTTTTTCGTTAAAAATTCTAAAATTAAAAACTTGGGGTATTTTTTCGGTTTTTAAAAAAAAGAAAATTGTTTAAAAATTTTTAAATTGGGGCTTTTTTGCTTTAATGTTTTTTGGGGTTTTTTTTTTTAATAAAAGGGGTTGCTTAGACGGTTTTTCCAGGGGGTTTTTGGAAAATTTCCGGGGTTTCCCCTTTTGATGCCCTTTTTTTTTTATATTTTTTTTTAATTGGGGATTTTTATTTTTTTTGTTTATTTTATAAAATCTAACTGTCAATTATCAAATTTGTCAAAATACGTTTTAATCAAATTAGCAGCAAGTATGTAACAAAGGTTTAGGACACCCGTAACACTTTCACTATTTATTTGGAGGCATTAAAACATATGGTTATATAGTCTTGGAATAGGATATAGTAGCCACCTAAAGTTAATTTGTATACAATGTAAACAATCTTTACGTACAAATAATTTTAAAAGAAAAGTAAATATGCGTATTTTTTGGTTTCTTCTACTGGTCATTGATATGCAAATAAAAAAAAGGGTTTTAAAGATTTTTTATCGATAAAATACTAACAAATTGTGGTTAAATTTCATTGATTCATTAAAGTTGCTGGCGTAGAGAGGCAATTTTATATGCCCCATCCTAGTCCCGATCGATTTTAACTTCACCTCCAGGCATTAACCTAAACAATTGCCGTATAAAGAATAGGTTTCATTATTAAAATAGAAATGAAACAAATTTTTTGTTTAATATGGCTTTTAAAAGTTACAAATTATCCTTTATGATTCAGCTTTTTAAATTCATAGTTATTGGTGGTGTTCAACTCGTTTCGGAAATAAATAGGAAAACATTGCATAAATAGTCAAAAAACAGGCTATTTTCTAAATATTTTCTACGAGATTCATTTTACAGAATTGAAAAACAGTTGAAAATGTTGATTGTTTTTGTCTTGAATAGTTTTTTTTTAAATAAAGAGTATGAAACCAGATAAAAATGAATGTTTTTTCAGTCACATAGAGATAGATAAGGAAAAAGACCTTTTGTTATTGAACTTTGATTGCAGACATAGTAAGACAACTCATTCTAATAACATCTTTCCTGGTACGAAGAATAAATCAACCTTTTAAAATTTTTAGAGTTTTTACGTGTACTATGTACGACTACATTCAGATTCGAAGAATCCATCTTCAGGGTTTTGTTCCTCAATATATGTACAAGATTAATTTATCACTAGCTAAAACTAAAGTTCTAAAGGCTTAGAGCTACGTTAACTGGCATATTAAAAGTGTAAACGATGATTTATTTGGAGAAAAAAGTTGATTTATGCTTACCTTTCCCAAAATTTAGACTATTCATTACATGGGATGCTATATAGATTTGCCTTTGTATAATCATTACTATATTGCTGGGATGCCGTGTGAAGCATAGGTGATTCAAATCTGGTCCATCAAATTGAAAACCATTGATGGGAAACATTTCTTGTGCTGTATATTAATTAAATATTGGAAGAGACTCTTGTAATTTACATGATACAATACATGTTAATGACCATGAATCATTCCGAATAATATAAAGAAAAAGTACCTTAAATGATCAAAGAAAAGTAGCCTTAAATGATCAAAGGGAAAAATAGCCTTAAATGATCAAAGAAAACATGTTAAAGCCAAATATAAAACCCAATATATCGCCTTTGTCACCGACACCCGATAACTCTCCTCTTTATCGCGGGTTTTTAGCATCTCGCTCGTGGCGAGTACACACACAACGCGTTGTCTCGTTAGTTTAGTAGCTTTCGGGTAATTACTTTTTCATAACAAAATGACTTAAAATAAATTTTT
>NW_025780636.1:0-16921 GCF_021130785.1 Homalodisca vitripennis | reverse complement strand
TGTGCGTTTCATTATATTTCCAGATGCGTAATTTCAACATTGATTAAATTTTATATTAGTTTTAGGTTTTTTGTTTCTAAAATGATAATTTCCTTTCAGGTAGAATTCAAACTTTGAAATGATTTTGGTTATGTTGAACCGCATGTGCAGGGAATATAAGCCACTTAAAATATGTAAAAACAAATATCCAAATCACTGATTTCTTTTACTTATTCTTAAAAACGAATTTGTTTAGCAAATTTGTTTGGCCTATGCCAGACTTTTCAGACTACATTTTCAGGTATAAATTTATATACATTACGTTGTATTGAATTTTTCATAAAACTACACTATTTCATTGAGAAATGTAGTAAGTGTACCCGAATAATCTGCAGTTTGATATTCAAGCAATATCACTTGGTGTTCTCGTTACATTTATCAAATCAAGTGATAAACACAGAGCAGGGCTATTAGCAGTACGATCATTACAATACATTGCCTTATGGCATTATCTGCCACGACTTTCGGTAGATCAATTTACACACTCCTCACATTTAATCTGAATAGACGTTCATCAGAAAAGATATGAATAATATATATACCAGACTTTGCCATACTCAATACCACTGTGTATGTATTTTTCATATAAGGCCATGATTATCAACAATGTTAGTATTAAACTCTTGGCCACTCAGAGGAACGGACAAATGTAGTTCTGGTTTTGGTCCACCAGGTTTACAGGAATGAGTTAGTTTGGACTAAATGTGGTAGGTGCCGCCCTTGTTTGTAATGTTTCTTTTCCCTAAAATTAATTAATTTATTAGAGTTTTAAAATATAAACTGGAAAACCATGGATGGATTAATTCAATATATAGATTTATAATAGATTAGAATTTTAATTTTATAACAATATACACAATTTATTTTTATTAAACAGTTAAAACAGAGAAAATAAACTCAATATTTTTTTACTACTCCCACTGACAGATTTTAGTATAGTTGTCCTTTATAAACAAAAACGTAACCATGGCAGTTACACATTCTGTATTATATGGATAAAAAGCTTCGACCCTTTTTATTTGGAAAGCTGCATTCAGACTTTTTTAAATATGTGTGTTGAATCGCAAGCTCATTACGATGGGACAATTTGTAATGAGGAGTATTGTTTAACATTGGAATGTTTATCTTTTTAAAAATAATTATATATCATAGCAATAGCATTAAAGCATATTTTTTATTATCAACCTATGACTACTGGCTATAGCAACAAAAATACTGTAAATCTTTAAAACCCTGAAACATATGGTTTTTAACACTCAAACCTCGAAATTGTCTGCTGCTTTAAAATACAAATTGTAGCCTTTCCAATCATTACATTTATATTTTTGAAAATGCAGCAAACAGATCATCATCAAGTATTCTATATATATACACAAAAGCTGAATTGGTCCAGCGTGATTAGGATAAAGTTAAACAAACCATTTGGAGTTATAGTTAACATTAAACTGTGTCGAAGATTGTTAAAGGGGGGAACAAGCCTTCTCGTGTCCATGGAGTTGCTGCCATAGAGATAAACAATTATAGAGAGATTTAACTTGCAGTTTCTTTCTTTGAAGAATCAGGTTCACGAAATGTTCCTCAAACTCTAGCACTACTATAATTTTTTAATAATGGAGTTAATGAAAATTACTAAAACCTTAGTATTTGTAACCATAACAGCCAATTCTTCCTATGTTACCTACAAAAGTGTGTTGTAACTGGGACCCAAGTGTGTTGGGAGTGCTGATGGCCCGAGCGGTCCTAAGTCGTTGGAGCTTTTGGGTGTGAGTTAGATTATTAAGCGCATGGTTCAAATCCTTTTTTATCAGTTACTTTCATTGACCTTGTACTGGTTATAGTACTCTCCCCCTTCATTTCTGTTTAGATAAGAATCCTCGCACAGGCCAGTTGGCCCATGAGCGGTCGGACAAGAATAGGGCGATTGAAATGGGGATTCGGCCTCCTCCGTCATTAAAAAAAAAGATCTTAAGACATTCTATCGGTTGTGTTTAAAAACCTAAAATATCTTAAGACATTCTATCGTATGTGTTTTAAAACCTAAATATTTAATTGCATTTATTTTTTTCAGTTATTACTACGATGTACAATAATTGTCTGTCAATCAACTTTATGATAATGTACAGGAATTTCTAAAATCTAAAATAATCTGATACTGAGAAATTTAGTAAAAAGTAGGTTCTCATGGGGCAATGAGGCATAAATTTGTGTTTTTGTAAACAATTATTAAGTATGAGGCCCAAAGTTAAAATTTTACTTATTGGACATTTCCTAAAAATCTGATTAATTCTACTATTCTAGTGAAATTTCATCTGAAAGGAAACCTCGGTAGGGTTACGGGGACCTTGTCACAATGACTCACGAGAAAACTTTCCTTACCTTCTAGACTTAGAACTTTTGCTCAATTCATTACAATGGCATAAATTTATAAGTCATCATCTGTAGTTGTATATTTATATTGAACTTTGTGCGTTAGTGCAAGGTTTATTAAATTTGGTAACTATTTAATATTATGTACTTACCAGGGAAACAGGATAATGATTGACAGACCATTTTAAAGATTATGCATTTTTCTATGATTGTTGTAGTGCGTGTTTATTTATTGAATCTCGTGGACTAACTCTATATTAGTAATTTGTTTCAATCGTTTATATAGTATTTTTAATTAACATTGAATTTATTTTTTAATTTATTTAATGTTCATTCGTAGACCGATAATAACAGGTTGTAAGAAAAGCGAAAAAGCAAAAACTAAGGGGCCATAATGAAATGTAATTATTTATCGATAGTAGCCTATTCATTTTTTGTTATTATTTATAAAAATAAAAACCATAAAACATGACGAAAGGGTTTTTAATAAGGATATAAGCACAAATATTTATGCTATAAAGTAATAAATTTTATATTTTCATAAACTTAAATACTTCAAATTATTTTCTCCCATATATCTTTTGTGATTCGTAACATATTTATTAGCAAACTAGTTATCTCTCTCCCCACCCTCAACACCTACCACACAAACGCCTACCCCCCCTATCATATAACACCCTCAAATGTAAAATTAAGAGCATAAATTTATTTTATTAATCTAGAATCACACTTTTTATATTTGGTTTGACAAAAGGATCCACTGTTAAAAGAGTCTCCAGAATAAGACGGATGAAAAAAAAGGAAATCTGTTGGATTTAGGGCTTATGTTCTAGCTAGTTTGAGGTGTATGAAGGCTTAACAGGGCTTTATCCTTGATAAAGATAAACCTAGTTAGAGTTTTAACTAAAAAAAAACCACAATACTAGTCATAAGCCTAAATGTGCTATCGGTTGTTGACAGTCATCCACAACAAAACTATTTCAAAAACGTGAAGGGTGCTTTGGTTAGATCTGCATAACTGTTAATAGGAGGACTGTGTAAACTCCTTCTATTGCTGATCTCCCAGGTAACAAATTGTCTGGAATGTTTCAGCTGTAATGGACACGTAAAGAATATATCCTCTTGAAATAATTCACAACGCAGTGATAGAGTTGGGTTTTAGTTACTGCTCCCCACAGAGATAAAACCATAATGGCCAGCCACACACTGCGCGCATGCGCACACACACACCACACACACACACACCACAGTATATGGTTTATTTGTTGTTTTCCAATCCCGAATGATATACAAAATAATAGATATAGGGCAGTTAATTAGTTTTTCCGTTTATTTCCATATCAATGCTATCCCACTTTAAACTTTTCAAATTCATACAGTATTTAAAAAAAAAAAAAAAATAACAATTTAGCTCAACCAAATTTTGAAAAATTTTCACGGTTTTACAAATTAATATTGATTGCTGGGTCCTATAAAAAGTGTTCTAGGCTCATATATCCACGATGTATGGTAATAAAACTTAAAAAACAATTTACTCGCTGACAGTTGAAACCTCTAGAGACTTTTTAAAGATTACTCCTAAAGTGATAATTTACGACTACAATGAAATAAGCCATGGGGTTTAACACATGATCTCAATGGGATTTTGATTTGATTCCTTCCACCTTTGTGCATGCCGTATGGCGTTCAAAAAAGTACGTATTTTCTATATGAAACTCGACAAATTTGATGTAAGTGGGGTTTTCTTAAAATGGAATCTGAATAAAAAATGTCAATGTCAAATGGAATAGAACCTAATTTTCATTATTTAAAGGTACGGTCCATTATTATTGAATGTAAATCGTATTATGCAATTACACAACAACTTACACCCGTATTGACTGTTCACAGAGGCAAGTCAAGGTCTATAGCGCAATCAAATTAATATTCAAAGCTTTTTCCAAATTACTATCATAATCCCCATATTATATCTCGTTTAACTCCAAATTACTTAAACCATTTAAAAATTATTTAAAAATTTATGTAAGTTTACTAAACTAATAAGTTCCTAACAAAAGTTTTATTACTAAACTAGTTAATTGGATCACACTTACGGCATTGAGCTAAGTAAGAAGTAATACAAATTTTAAACATTTTTAATGCGACATAATTGGAATTTGTATATCTTGCTATATTAATACCTCACATAAATTATTTATAATTTTCCTGCCGTCTAAACATTCAACTACTTTTACAAATACCGTCATAAAAATATCTCTGGTCAAGAAAAATTTGTTAACAATAATATTAACTATCCAATACAACAACCAAATATTGGAACCCTGGAATTTATTAATATCAAAAATATTAGCATAAGTTGAAAGTTTAACTTTACGATACCTGTACAGAGAAAATTCGCAAAGATTAATAACTTGTCAATTACTAACATATATTTTCCCTAATTTTTATTCGTATGACAGTATAACATGCAACGTTTTTTCTCTCTAAAGAAAGAAAAACCGTTTTGTAGGACAAATAAGGGTTTCCACACCGCCTTGCACTTATGCACGATAGTACCCCTATGTTTATACAGCAACACTGGGAAGATTTTTAAGCACGCACTGGCACGCACTTTGCGCGCCACCCGCGCTCGCGCACCACATACACACACACACACACACACACGACAGATAGAGAGACGGAAATGGCCCTAGAAAAATAAATATTATATCAAATGAAAATGTGTGATTTTATTATAGTCAAACAAAGGAAGTTTTATTTATCGGAATAAAAAAAACTATATGTATTACCCTGAAAGTCTTATTTAATAAAAAAGTATATTCTTGTGGTCAATAAAATAAGATACGAACACTGACAAGCTTTTCGGTCTTTAAGTATAATCATTATTGTAGGTCTCTTTATCTACAGAATGATACAGGAACCTTACGTGTCCAACCTGCTTTGTGAGAATATGTAATAACTCAATTATTCGTTTACATACTTAAAGGTTTCGGTCCTCTAGGAGTTGCTTGAGAATTCAGGATTCACGGCAATTTCTCTACATATCTTTCTGATTTTTACTGCCCCTGTGGGAAAATTACATAATACAATATCCTCATTTTTTCGAATGAATTTTCAGAGTTTTATAAACCTATGTATTATCACTAGTAAGCCCGGTAACTGAAAACTCAAAGCGTATATAAAAAGCAGTATTTGTTTCAGAGAGATGAGGTATAGTTTTTTTTATTAAAAATTCTTTTTCTTTAAGTTTTTTTGTCTTCTTTTTTTTTGTTTATAAGAAACAAAGATATTATAGCTCTCTGGGAAATATGCTTCTATTAATGGTAATTAAGGGGCCTAAAAATATATATACAGACTCATGTCCGAAAAGCACTTTACTTCAGTCAACAGATAATTAAGATATATTTCATTTACATTCCTTTAAAAAAAGTTAGATAATTAAGTTTGTTTTATGTATCCTTTTTAATAGTATTTGCTAATAAATGTAGGCCTACTTTAAAATTTTATTTTTATTAAAATATTTAATTTACTTATCTAAATACAATTTTCTTATGCTAGTGCTCAAGAGCGGTTATAGAAAAATTATTGAACATAAGTGTTGTTTATCTTTACGTTTTCAAAATTTACATAAAAATAAATTGAAAATAGTGGTTCAAATTAATTAAAACATATGGTTATGATATCTGAAACAATGTTTACACCACAGAACAGTTTCTTTACATTGAACAGTCTCTTTAAATATTAATATTTAACAACTTTAGAGAACCAAGATAGGATTTTTTAGACGCCATTTGGTTAAGTAGCCCGAGAAGTATTTTTGTAAATAAATAATATGCCTATATTCATTACCAGGAGACGTCCATCAGGAATGTCCATGTAAATTTCCAGTAGGAACGCACTAAATGATTTGCGTTTGTAAAAGCCAAAACAAACAATAAAAGTGAATATCGCATTTGATATTAATTATTAGGGTAGTAGCCTTACAGAAAAACCATTTTTAACTAGTAATTGTACTCAGAGCAGAGCACAAAAAATAATGATATCTTAAGTGTACAACATAAATCGTTCAATACAAATTTAATGGGGAGGACCAAAGGTGAAATGATAAAGTACTTAATCAGAATCCGATGACCGTAGCTGCCTGAAAAGACAAGAGGTAACCAGGAATTTATGTTCAGCGGTGATGTCGATTTTGCTGATCGCTGGTTTGCTGCCACTTGCTGATAGAATCTGGTCCATCCAGCGGAATCAGTAGGCGTAAACAATCATGTCACGCAGAAACCTGGCAGCAAGCCCAAAAACCTATGTGACATTATATATTATTATGTATGATTGTTTCGTACATAGTAGATATTTTAACAAAGATAACACGACATTCATATCATTCGTTGTTGACAGCATACGAGAATTTTTCAATAGAGTTGGTAGACTATAAATGGAATTCCAATAATTAATTAGAATTTCTGAAGTAGCGGGTGAGTAAATCAGAATGGTAAAAAAAAAACAGAGGCTATAATTGGAATCTGATTATTTTTATCCTTGGCTAATTATCCTATACTCAATAATCTTCTGAAAATTCCTATTTTCTGCTTGTTTTGTTACACGTAAATCAGAGGTTAATTAAATACTACTGGTATTATTTGAAAATATTTTTATTTTATAAACTAGGTAACTATATTGTTTTGTAATATTTATGTTAATGTTAGTAAGTGAACATTATAGCAATTGAAAAAGTTCAATAGTTCTTAAAAAACTATAATAAATAATAATGTTATAGTTGGTTTTAACGAGACGGAGACGGGACTCTGGGGAATTAGATAATCAGAAGAGATAGTTGGGCCGCAAAAATCTGAATTTTAATTTTAATCTTTCACCATTAATTAATTATTACAATTTACTATTCACATTCCCCTAAACTGTAAATTTTAACAATTTATTATTAATCACTCATCAGCGAAAAAGCTAGGTTTAAAAATTTAAGATTTTAGAGGTGATAAGGGCACAAATAACGGAGCGGACGGCGTTACGTTACGAGTACCGGCGATCAACTCACATCCACGCACATACTTTTTTCGGCTACAAAATTTTTGTTAAATATGGCGGACTTAGAAAAAAAAATCAGTACCGGTGCTGCTCCCAAAACGATTTACTTGGGCGTAACAGGATGTCCTAGAAACGGGACACAAGCTTGGCCAGACACAGGCTGGAGTCAGCAGAATCAGCAAATTCCTCAGCCAGCTGGCAGCTAAAGAGCTGGCCACGGGTATCGGGCTACTTCCGCTTAACAACTCAGTTGGAGATCAACTAGAATATTCCGAGCAACTATTACTTGGACTTATAATCTTACTAAATAAATATATAATAATCACTGTTCCTTATTTCCTTTTAATTAATATTTATGGGTGACCGGTACGATATTTTGTAAGTAATAAGTACTTACATTTTAACTGTTAGGACAATGAAGAATCGTTTGGTTTGGTAATACTACAGATATAAATTCCTGTAATACTTTCACTGGTCCAATAATAATATTGACCTCACAGTGTCAAATGGTCAGGGGCTTTCCTTAATGGGCCGTCACAGTGGTCATATTATTCTTGTAGACAGCATTTTTGAAATAAAGATTGCTTCATTAATTTAAGAATATGAAATGATTTCATATGTAAAAATATACAAAATACATGTCCTTTTTTGTTATATAGCTGCTAGATTTATACTTCGGTTTTCCAAAACGTTTATGGTTTTATTAATCAGCTCACCAATCTTTATAAATATTCAATACTTTATTGAATTTTATATAAAAATATCGTTATCTGGATGTTCAACACACAAAACAAGACGTTGAGTTTACTAGCACTATGATTGTGAAAGTAGGGGGTGAGTTACCAGAATAGTAAAGAGCAGTGGTTTTAATTGGAATTGTGAATTAGTTATCCTTGTTTAATTAGCTATGATTAATTATCTTCTACAAAAACGTCCTATTTTCTGCTTGGTTGTACGTTAAAGCAAAATCACTTTATCTCAGGGTTTATCGTCTTGTGTAACTTTTTTTATTTCCCAACATATCTTGCATAATTGGTTTAACTTTAATGTTTACACTGGACATTTCTGTATCGTACGGGTAGGTATTATATACAATTTCTTGCGGGCAAATATTTTCAATATTAAGGACTATATAAATCATGGTCGTTTTACGTGTTGTATGTGAACCAGGGTTAGGGAAATGGATTCTGAAAAAGATATTTAATGGAATAAAAGAAATATTCTTAAAAGAATTTAATAATGGGTTTGGAAATTAAACTTCTAGACTCAATGGCCACATTTTCAGTGGAAAAGGAGAACCGAAGTAAAGGACCGAGCTTGAGTTTTCTTGCAATCTTAAAAAACATAGTTGTTATATACATTTTTATATAATAAAATAAAAAATTATGTTATTTTCTTCCTATTTATTTATTGTGAACTCAATTTTATTAACAAAAAAAATCTTCTACTGAAAAAATTCATCAAAGTGTATTTTTAATAGGAGATGTTGTGATTAAAGTAAACTAACGTTAACCGAAAAGGAATTTAAAAAATAGCTGTATTTCTTGCCAATTATTTTTCCAACGCGTATATTGAAGAAACACAGTATAAACACAATTCTCTAATCAATACCAACATTCAAATAGTTACCAACTAAAATAAATGCCAGCCAGACTGGATAATGAAATAATGGGAATGGAAATCATGCACTTAACATATTTTAATATCAGTATGATTATTATGATTATTGAGTTGTGCCATTTCACAATTAACCCAATCTACATTATTCCAAATTCTTTTTAAAAACTAAAACATGAAAAACTTATGTTTGGTTGGTAAATGTTATTTGTACTTAATATTATTGTTATTAAATTCATAAGTTCAATCATAAAATTCGAATTAATTATACAATTTCTGATATTTTTACTCTACAATTGAAAATAATATTGCTTCTGTAAACTGGATAGATAATGTATGGTTTGACTCTAAATCAAATGGACCTTTACAACCATTGTTGTTTATTTATAATATATTCACTCTTGCGCCTTTTTTTTATTAAGTGTCCTATTTAGGCAAATCGTATTCATACATTTTCTCGTTTTAAAATTTGTGCGCTTTACTCTTTTGGCCATTTAGACTTGCTAATTACAAAATATGGGAATGCACTTCGTGGCCACTATTACATGGTGGGATTTCCCCCCCGATATTTACAAAATGCATTTAGTAATTATTATTCAATGTATTTTTTTCACTTTCATTAAACATATGTATTTATTTTTACCCAATAACGTTTAATTACTCAATTTATTACTCAATGTAATTAAATAATTAAATGTATCCTCACATAGTTATTATGTCGGGGCTTCATGATTGTACGCCCAAATAGCTTGTAACTACTATTGAATGGAGCTAAAACCCAATTGGAACGAATAATATAACAAAGTATCTTTAGGTCTGGATATGGCAGTAACAGAATTCTATTGATTTTGGTGTGGAAAAAATCTAAGTGTAGTCAAGCCGTCTGTTCGTTGTGTCTGTGTAGGATTACAATGTCCTACCAGACTTTAAACTTCATTGATAGGTTCCTCCTATTTAATTGAAGCATTCTATTGATATCTAGGTCAAAAGCATAAATGTCAAATAGCTGTTTATCCGTCTTTACGTTCATATGTAGAACTGCTACTAGATGGAACTTCAATATTTAAACATATTGTGTTTCATTTAATATAAGGAAAAAGAGTCTTAAATGGCAAGGTGCAGTAAAATTTGTAACCCGTGAATCCGGAAATATAACGTCATTATTAGGGATTATCGCGATCATTATGTATTATTATGATAATTGAAATTTTATAAAAGAAACAGCGAAATACAATGTACTTTTTAGAGTAAACCAAAAATAACAAATTATTTTTTACGAAATGACTTTTATATGTTTCAACTGAATATGTTTTAATTGAAATTATAAAGTGAGTGAACTAAATTTTGATTTTTCAAAGAGTGATTTGATTAATCAGCATTCAAAATGTAACCTTGTCGAGATAAGATAAGACACACACACCACGCACGGCACGCACACCGCGCACGCGCGCCGCGCGCGCACACACACACACACACACACACACACACTCACACTCACACACTACTGCTACTGTTGTAAATCCGATTGTTATGGCCCAGCGATTATGCTGATTAGGAATGTTTTTAGTTTGAAGAAATTTGAAGGGAGTATCACACGTATTTAAAGATAACAATTTAATTTGTATCTTTAAGTAAGGAACTCTATATATGTGTTTGGCGATTCACATGCACAAGGATTATCGATAGATACGGAAAATAAAAAGATATAACATCAATACAAGAATAATCGCATATAATTTCTATAAAAGTTCCCTTGATTCTTCCACAGGAAAAATTGCGTGAAAATCTGTTCAGTTATATGGGTCCTAAGATCAATAATCAAACGGCATTATTAAATATGGGGTTATGATCTAATTTTTGAAACCAAACCTAAAATTGTAAATGAAAGTAAGGGGGTATGTTGTAAACAGTGGAAGAAAATTATAGTTTTTTTTTTAAAGTCTTTATTTATTTTATATATTATAATTTATTTTATTGTTGAACATCCTACTGTTGTATATTTATTGTTAGATATTTATTGTTATATGTTTTACTGTTATATATTTTTTACTGTTTATTATATATTGTTTGTTATTTTGTTATCTTTTATATATTTATGCTTGTTGATATTTTAAAATTTATAACACTCTATTGCTGTTTTTGATAATTATTTTATTGTTAAATCTATTTATAATTTTGTGCTTGTTGATATTTTGATATTTTGTTTGGTTGATCTTAACTGTTTTTGGGTTGTTCATGGAGATGGAAAGTGTTTTTCTGGCCAAAAAAATTGAAAAATTGAAAATTCTATATTTATTATGTTATTATTTATATGTTTATTTATTTGTTAAAAAACTTGAATATATTTATTGCTTGTCAATTTTTTTTACCTCGTTTTTGGTGAGAAGGTTCTTGTTAAAATCTGGTTTGTATGAAGTAGTAAATAAAGGATATGTTATGGACTGATAGTAAGAGTGATAGTATTTGTGCACCATGGTGGAAGAAAACATAATAATAAGAAAAAAAAATAACATTGAGTTGCCAACTGCTATGTATATTTTGTCTTAATGTATTGCATTATATAGTTATAAGTCACACGTGCTTCCAAGCACTGACTCTGTAAATTTATGTATGTTTTGGGGAAATAAAGGTTTTTGTTAAACTCTGTAAAACACACACACACACACACAATCATCTATTGGCTTTTGTTCTACTTAACTAACATGTATTATTATATATATGAGATCCTATGTATTTCAAAAATAACTTTGACAAAATCCAGCAGCATTATTTGAAAATATATTAAGGTATGCGTAAGCCATCACCACGTGTTGCGTAATATATTTGCACGAGCTTGTTTGCACTCATGTATTAATTAAACACATTTTATATTTTAATCTCGAGATGTATTTCAGACATGTGTGGCAGACGGACCAAATCATACAGAGAAGTAATTGATTGCAAAAGTTGTGGTCATTCAAAATTCCATAGCTTCTGGCTCGCACTATCCCAGAACACATTCGTTTTGCACATAGAACACAAGTTTTAGGCACTTAAAAGTCTACTAATGAAATATTATTCATGATATCAAGCAACATTCTACATACAAATTTTAAATTTATTAAGTTCAGTTTCATATTAACATTTGAGATGATGCGAGGAAAGGTATTGCATTCGCAAAAGTGAGTTAAAATAAAAACTGGTGACCGTGATGTTTTAAAACGGATTTTTCACTATATTGTTCTTTCCTTTTTCACTCTATTAATAAAAATATCATATGTTGAAATCGGCTATGTTTGTACGTGTTTTTGCTAAATAAATTAACAAATTCTTGCCAACGCTCTCAGTTTGACAATCATGACAGATCACACGTAAGACCCACGTAAACATATGTTCGCTATTTATATTGAATAGCAAAAATGTACTTGCTCCGGCCGGGGACTCGAACCCGGATCTCTTCATTTGCCGGGTGACATGTGCTACAATTTCACCCCAGAGACCTCACTTTTCCAGATTCAATTATTTTGTATTAGGCCGTATCTGTCACATTTGCGTTTAAATAAGCAAACTAACTTAGTATGCTCTGGAAAGAGGACCAAATACTTGGTTAAATGACTTTTATTTACATTAAATAGTATAAATTTTCAATAGCCTTTATTTCTAATTTCAATAAACATTGAATTGCAAAAATAGTACCTTTGGCTCCGCTGGGTCTCGAACCCGGATCTCTCACTTGCCGGAGTGATTGTGCTACCATTACACCAAGGAGCCCTCACTTTTTCCCGATTCAATTATTTTGTATTTGGCCGTATCTGTCAATATATTATATATATCTTCAGATCATTCAGAAATACGTGGATTGTACCATGCAGTACTAATTAAACCAAGTCTGTTTCGAAAAACCTTTCAAAAGTCAAAATATTCTATCAGTATTGGTGACAAGAAATAATACATTTAAACTTTCTGAAAACAATGTGAACAAAAATTGATGACAAACCAGAATTATACAAACAATCTGGAGTCATTACATAATTAACGTGTAGTGACTGTGAAAGCTATTATTATGGGCAAATTGGAAGAAATTTTTAATAAAAGGTTTAAAGAAACACATGCAAGCTTATACAAATAACATACCTTACAATTAAAATCAATTTTTGCTGAACACTTATTGCAAACTGACATATAACTACACAAATATTGAAAGAAACATGGACATTTTAGATATCGAGGGGGGAAAGGAGAGAAAACTTAAACACAAAAGAAGAATTACATATTTAACTAAATTATAATAAAGATCATCATAAAAATGTTATATAGTTAGAAAATTAAATTTTAACACAACCGGTCATTGAGGATTATAACCAGGAATATACTATATAATACCAGGATGTTTCTGGGGTTTTTTTTTTCTTTATGACACCATATTGGAAGTATGTGTATGTATGAGGTAATGGAAGAGCCTATTAAATTTAACAAACAATATTTCATAATGTCTGCACCTAAACAGTAAAATATAATAACAAGTTGGTAAAATAGACATGAAAGCATGTTGGTGTACGTTTATTGTTATAAATTAAAATATTTTATATTTATTCAAAAATTACTGCCACGTATTGGCACACAATTACTCTACTTTAAACCCTTTTATGAATTGTGGTTGTTTGTAGACCAACTGTGTATTTTAATACTTATAGATACTCGTTACATCGATTTCTATCAAAGTTATTTTTACGTAGGGTGAAAAGCAATGTTGTTAGCGGAAGGTGGAGTTGAATGTGAAAGTTAATATAAGGCTGGTTTTGTTGGTCAGTGTTTTATTCCTGCAGAAAAGGAAACTCATTACCTTTGCAAAATTTATGAAAGAAAAGCCAAATTAATATAAGAGAATGCATGTATTCCACTGTGATTTATTCGCCTAAATTTTACTTGGACTTGTGATTTAATTAAATATTAGAAAAAAGTTTTATATAAACATGGCTTCTACTTACTTTGTAGTGCCGTAAACCTTGATTGAGATATAACCTTAGTATAACAAAAATAACTGTCCCAAAAAAACACTGGATTTACGTATATGAAGAGAAGCATAAGGGGATATGCTTTGCTTTTATGTATAAACACAATGATATCCACAATACTAATCAATACAATTGTGAAGGCCGTTTAAAAACTGAATATTCCACTCCGCGGAGGTAGAAACTTCTGTTGAGGTCCTCTTGTTCCCTCTAAAAAGATAAGGAGCGCTTCTTATGGGAAACCCTCGTACCAGTTGATAGATGTAACAAATCTCCTGCATACTATAATCTAATATATATAGAGGCAATATAAGTTATGAATTACGTACATACGTCAAATCCAAACCATTCATATAAAACATACATACCCAATGCAATAGTTTTGACAGAAATACAAGAAAGAAGCATGTTATAAAATATTTTTTCTTGTTAAATAATGTGGACATGCTCCATCATCACATTGATTATGTTAATGGTTTTCTTAAAAATCTTCTATCCATGTCACTGACATTAAATGAATCTCAGGCATACAAAAACAAACAACTGAGGCATCTCAGAAAAACGCAATGATCTTGTTTATAATGCATGGTATCCTGTTTGTCTTTACTTTTACATGTAATGTTTTCTTTAAATTTTCTAAAAAAAATTAGAATCGTAAATATTAATACATATCCTCAAAATGAAAATTTCCAATATGTACTATTTCAAATATTGTTCGGGAAAAGGTAAGTGTACTATTTACCAAATTTAGATTTTCCAGGTCCTCGTTAAATAGCAAAACTTTACTTAATGAACCAAACTTTGAAGATCTTCCACAGGGTGCCAACTTGGGCTTAAGGAAACAAATACCTACATTCCATTTTATAGTAAACCATTTAACGTTGGTTGTTTTTCGAACCGCAATCTCTAATGTCCTTTTCATCTTTACATATTTCTTTTCCCAATAATTTTACCTGTCATTTAGAAAAATCATGATATAAATAAAATAAAGGGGACTATCATTTTATGAAAATATCAAACCCTTTTACAGCGGTTTCAGTTCAAAGTAACAAACAACTATACTAAGTAGTTAAGTTTTAGCGATAGACAGTAACAACGGAAAAACATTGTTGTTAGTTATAAATGCTGATAAACATGAAAAAGAAATCTTTGTATTTTTAATGTTGAGTGCATACTTAAGCACTAATAACGCTTGAAAATCTCAGGCAGTACTTAACTCTAATAATGAGAAAACTAAGACTTACATCACTAGTATATAAATTATTGTCGATGAACGGGAATGCACCCATTATAGTGTATATACTTTTTTCATATACTGTTGCTGATATATTCCTCACCACACAGCAGTTTTGAAACCACGGAAGTTACTCAGTTCATTTAACTTTTACAAGGGTTAATTTTTTAAATATGGGGAAACTCCCACAGCTTTGCTTTGAAATTTTGATAGTATTAATTAGAGTAAAAATTAGTCCTTCTGATCGCAAAAATTAAGTTTGGCTTAATCTAGATACAACCTATATTCTCAGTTACTGCATATATAATAAAATAAAACAAACTAATCGTCTATCGCCAGATTAAAGACTAAACTTTACACGTTTTATTGATGTTCAATAATAAATTTAGGTTAATTTCATTGAGTAATCCATTTAAAAAGCTGAAACGTCAATTACATACTTATCATTTTAATGTTATGGATTTGTATTTATATCTGAATAGTGTTGTTTTAAAGGTTAAACAAAATAAAATATATAGGTTTCCCTTCAAAAATTATAATTATCTTAAGGTGTTTTAAGTGAGATGTACTACATCGTATATTGGACTTTTATTAGTTATAATTGTTTCAATAAGAATATGACATTGACTTTCGATAGGCAGCCCTCGAGGCAGTCGGTCGCAACTCATTGTTTTTCCGCAACATAACCTAAAGTCGTTATCTAAGCTTGGACATATTGATTTATTTGGTTATTCAACTAAACTATTGTTGGGGGTATTAAGTTTATTAAACATTCTTGGAAAATGGTGCGGTGCGGTTCTTGTGATGAAGATTTTGCAAACCGGGAATGAGATTATGTTGTGTGTCATCGTTGTGGTATACTATTATTGGTTTGGATGTAGTGTTAAGGAAACAACCTTCAGAATCAATGAGTGAAGAAAAGGGAAATTAGCCTGGAGATGTATGCACAAGTGTAAGGGAAGGTCTACATCCGATGAGTAGTAAATCAAATATTCAGACTCCTGTAAAAATAGGCCTAACCTCGCTTGACAATGAGCTTAAGACCATGATAGCTAGCCTTACCAGTAGGGTTGAAGGTTTTGGAAAGCATACTAAAGGAAGTAAAAGACAGCCAAAATTTTATATGAGGTATGTTATGATGAAATGCCTTAATGAAATAAAAGAGCTGAAAAGAGCAAAAACCAAGGTTTGAAGCATGAGATAGTGGGTCTGAAGAGGAAGTTAGAGGACAGGGTTGGTGAAATAGAAGAATTGAGGAATGCAAGTAAAGGACATGGATCCAATACAACAGGACGCTTTAACTTGGAAATAAGTGGAGTTCAAGACGCCGGTTAAGGAAGGGATACAATAACGATATTGGAGAGGGGTTGTGGGGAAATCAATGTTACTTTTAATAGTCAACATATCCAGGCTGCCCACCCACTAAAACAGTTCAACGTTGAGCGCCCACCCACACTTACATGTTCAGGTTACAAGAAAGGATTGTTAGGGGACCAGTGGATAATTCAGGGATGAAAAGCCTACACAAAAATGCTGCAGCGGACAAGCCTTAAAGTTTTTTTTAATGAAAATCTGACACAGTGGACAACAGAAAACTGCATAGGAGAAACCAGACTTAAGGCCAAAGTCC